>NW_025807880.1:0-2366 GCF_022045245.1 Lucilia cuprina
TATAGTCTAGTCTATAGTCTAGTCTATAGTCTAGTCTATAGTCTAGTCTATAGTCTAGTCTATAGTCTAGTCTATAGTCTAGTCTATAGTGTAGTCGATAGTCTAGTCTATAGTGTAGTCTTTTCTGTTGTCTAGTCTATTGTCTATTCAATACTCGAGTCTATAATTCCGCTAATAGTTTACCTAAGTAGTTAATTCCAGTCTAAACACTAATTCAAAGTCTAGAAAATAGTCTTTTCTTTATTCTATACTATAATATAGCCTATAGTTTAGTCTATTGTGTAGTCTATAGTCTAGTCTATAGTCTAGCCTATAGTCTAGTCTATGTTTAGTATATATTCTTTAAATAATATTGCAACTAAATTTCCTATTTTCTCCACATTCTAAACCAATAACTTTCTTTCATTCCCATGATATTATCTAAGGTCGTTATTGTGGCAGCAGCAGCATCAGCATACCACAAATACCAAACAACAACTGCATATAAAAACTGAGAAAACATGATAGTGATATTAGTGTTAGAAAAAAATGACAATAATGATGAGTTTAATCATGATGATAATGATGTTTCTGATGACTGGTGATGATAGTTCTGTATATACAGCCAAACAAATCAATCATGTGTGACTACAGTTAAACTTAAACTAAGAGACAGATAGACATTTTTAAAGCAATATATATTTTTTTTGTGTGTGTGTTGGATTTTGTTGCAAAAATATTTATTTTTTATATTTAATTTTCTGGGATATTTTGAATTTGTTGTAAAATAAATTCCTAAGCATATTAACTGTAAAATGGGGAAAAAATTTATGAAAAAATTTTCTTAAATATAATTTAGCCAAAAGCTATAAAAAAATAACAACAACGACAACGACAGCAATAACAATAATAGTAATAATAATAATAATAACAACAATAAAGCAAAGTTTATAGGAAGGTATGTAGCTTAAGTCTTTTGTTTTTGAGCTTTAAAATCCATTATTTAAAAAAAATAAAGAATTTGTTGTTGTATGCTTTGAAACATTTTGTGGCACCAACTAAAATCTAATAGTTTTTGTTTTTTTTTTTTGTTTTGCTTGTGGTTTCAACTTCAGTTAGAAAGAAAGTTTTTCCTATTGTTGGTGCTTTACCATCTTGTATGCTTTGTTAAGGTTTTGACAATTTTCCATAGATATTTTGTTAAAGATTTGTTACAACATGTTTCTATTGTTTTTGACTTTAGAAGAAAGATGTGGTATCTAACGGCATCGGTTACACCAAATAACTGTTCTCACTTTCTTCGAACATGTTGAATTTTGAGGTTTTTTTTTTCTTTTTGTAATATGAAAATGTTTTTTTTTTAAGTTGCTTACATCCGCTGCAACCGGTAGTAGAAACATTAACAGCATGTGTTTAAGAATGTGTATGTTTGTGTGTGTTTAAATAAGATTTAGTTGCTTCATATACGTTTATCTTGTTAAGTTGAAAAACTAATTTGGAGCGGATTTTCGTTTGAAAGCGAAAAAAGTTCTTTAACATTCTTCCTAAAAGTATTAGCCACCAACGAAGTTGTTGCAGGTGCTGCACAGTGGCCAATGAGTTTTAATGATGGTCATAAATTGTCCGGCTTAATTAAGTTTATGTCTGGAGTCTTAGGTTTAATGGTTTGAAAATTTGTAGCTTCAGCCATTACTAATGGTTTAATGATTTTTTAAAACAAAATAATTTCAAAAAAATGTGAGTACAATTAATCGAGTTTGTGTCTTAAGTCTTTTGTTTTAAACATTCAATAACTTTAAAAATTTCTCGCCTCCCCCCTTACTAAAATCGCTAGACCTTAAATTTACTTTATCAAATTCTAGGTTATATATTGTACAATAAAACTTTATTACTCTACTCTACTATTAGCATCACAACGCACAGACAATAATCCCACTATTATGACTCCTCGCTCCATTAGCTGAATAAAAAATACAACATTATAAAAAAATTAAGAAAAAAAAAAAAAATAAACACAACTGTTCTTTCATAATAATGTCATGGGAAAAATTATAAAAAAAAACTAAAATAAAGAAGATGGAAAAAAGAATCAAGAACAACATAAAATATATAATATAATACACATTAATAGCATAAATTTTAGATAAATAAAATAGCAAAAAAAAAAATTAGCAATAACAATACTGAGAGACTTAGAAGTCATTTGTCCATACTAGACTAGACTACACTATAGAATAGACTATAGACTAGCCTAGACTATAGACTATACTGTAGACTATACTCTAGTCTATAGTATAGTCTATAGTCTAGTCTATAGTCTAGCCTATAGTCTAGTCTATAGTCTAGTCTATAGTCTAGTCTATAGTCTAGTCTATAGTCTAGTCTAT
>NW_025807881.1:0-2144 GCF_022045245.1 Lucilia cuprina
GTTAGTTAGTTAGTTAGTTAGTAAGTGAGTTAGTTAGTTAGTTAGTTAGTTAGTTAGTTAGTTAGTTAGTTAGTTAGTTAGTTAGTTAGTTAGTTAGTTAGTTAGTTATGGACTAGTGGCTGTTAACAAACTGTTTGTGGAGGAATTTTATAATGCTTAAATAACTTTTTCAGTATTTTTATATGAACAGTACCTTTTCCCTTTTTTATCCATGTGAATATTCTAAACCACAAAATTATTTCGAAACTATCAAAGACTTCAACATGTACAAAAAGAAACACTAACTAAACACGTTTTCCTTCTTCACAGCCACACAAATCGTAATGTTTCCGGTTAGTAAGCCTTAAGCTAAGCAAAAAAAAAAGTAATAGCAGAAATAATGATAACAAAACAAATACACGCAAGGAAATTTTTACAAATACAAAAACAAGAAAAATATAATCTAAAAAGAGAGGAAGAAGTAAAATAAAGAAAAATGTTAAGCTTCTGGCTTTACAGGTATAAACTTTTTGATATTTCTTATTGCTGTTGTACTCTTACTACAACTACTACATAATCGGCAGTAGTAGTGGTAGCAGTAGTAGCAATAATGTTAAAGGTATTTGCGTTCTTACTCAAGATGAATCAATGATTAATGCTTAGTACTTTTTTTGTTTGCTATAGCAGGAGAGATAATATGGTTATGGGAATAAAATTTAAGTTGACCTCGAACTTCTTGATACCCTATATTATTCTTATAGTCAGGGGATAGTAAAGTGCGTACGTAACTAGTATCCTCGATTGTCTACGATATATGTATGTACATGACAACCGATGGCTGGCGTTGTGTTTGTGATAATTAAAAAAATATCCCTTAAAGTTTTACCTCTTACAGACTGTACTTGAATTATTCACCTAAACCTGTAATAACACACGTATCTTCTTACAACCAAGAGGTTACAACAATTGTAACAAAAAACCAAAATAAACCAGCATTACAAAAAAAACAAAGGGATAAAGAGGGAGAGCATAATAACAACAAAACAATAAACAAATTTAGCATAAAAGTTAACAAACTATGGATTTGCATAAATTTAACTTCTAAATTATAATAAATGATGTAACACAAAATTAGAAAAAAATCTTAAAAAAAAACACATTCAACAGCAATTTAAACTTTTGCTTAAAGCGGTTGGAAAAAAACATAATCCCACGCTAAAAGAAATTATTATTTAATAATTAAAAAGCAAACCCTAAAAGTATGCTTTAATTATGAAATTATTAATAAGCCTTAAGATAAGCAGTAGAGAAAACAACATACACATAAATACACACGCAAATCCTACTCGTTAATCAATTTGCTAACTACACTTAAGGGAACATTTGTTTGGCTGAAGAAAGAGAATTTTTAAATATAAGAATTTGGTTATGAGAAAATTACAGTAATTTTGTGGCCATTTAAACTATTAGCATTTTCTTTTTCATTCATTATTTTTTTTCCATTACTCCATTTGTAATGTTAGTAGGGCAATAAAAGCAAAAAAATAAAAATGGAAAAAAATGTTAATTCAGAGTAAACACTTATATATTTATTTACCAATCTGTTGTTAATATGCATAAAATTTGCATTTTCATTTTAGATTATGCTGTGTGTGTGTGTGTGCGAGTGTCTGCAGCAACTTTGTTAACTTACGCAGACCACCACTACCACTAACGTCAACATCAAAAACATTATCATTGTTATAGCCAATCAACCCAGTATAGCCACTTATTGCTCGTCTTATTAGCATTTTAACCAATACTGTTTAGGGCCACTTATTCTCTTATCCGAATTGCTGGAAGTTCTGTAACATTTAAATAGTTGTTGCCCTTTGTTGTTTAAAATGCTTGTCTAAAAAAGAGTTATGGAGGGCTTTTGCGAATTTAAATGTAGAAGAATAATTTTAAATGTTCTTCCAAAATTTTATATAGTTGTCAAGACTAACTAACTAACTAACTAACTAACTAACTAACTAACTAACTAACTAACTAATTAAATAACTAACTAACTAATTAAATAACTAACTAATTAACTAACTAACTAACTAACTAACTAACTAACTAACTAACTAACTAACTAACTAAATAACTAACTAACTAACTAACTAACTAACTAACTAACTAAC
>NW_025807882.1:0-1995 GCF_022045245.1 Lucilia cuprina
TATAAAATTCTTTGTATTTGGGTGAAAAACAAAAAAAATGGCACGAGTTTAAAAATTTTACATGTCGTAGGTACCCTACTTTGAGGCGCCACAGTGCCGTCCCTGGGGCATCTGCAGGGTTCCTCTTCAAAACTTAAACTCAAATACTCCTTGGTGTTGGACATTGTAAAAGAACATTTGTTACCATCAACCATTCCCTGCGTTACTCAACTGGCTGCAACATTGCGAATTTTTAGCAGAAAGGTCTTACAAAAGGTCAGTTGGAAACGATTCCACTAATGAACTTTAAACCCATTAACATCTTTATTCGGCGGACCAGCGCCGTTTAGAGAAACCGTCAATTCCTGCCAAAGAGAATCCACCAAAACTTTATCGCGTTTTTTGAAACCTTTTGCTATATCTGGGTTCTTCTCCATGAACTCTAAAAATAATGCATTCTGTGTTTGCCCCTATTTGTGCCAAAAATAATTGAATATTTATAAATTATTAAATTTTTTTATTTAACTTACATTTTCCAACAACAAACTAACAAAACAAAAGAAAACTTCAAATCTGTAAGCAGTCAGCAGATCGGATTATTTCTGACAAAAAAACGATAACATCAGATTCTATGACATCAAATTCTGATTACAATTCTGATTCGAATATGAAACCAATAACATTGGTTTCTATGACACCAAAATCAATTTTTGGTCGGTTTCAAATCTGATTCCGAGAGCAATCAGATTTCATAACAGCCGTGAATAAGTAACTTTACTGATAACTGAAAAACACGAAACATATATTAAACCAGGTTTAACCAAAGAATGAAGATTATCTTTATCAGAAAAACTCGCCCTTAGAAGGCCTAAAATTTTTTCCCACTGGGTACTTTTTCACTAACACAGGCTTAGAGTTAGGTACTACTGTCAAAGAGTCGTACTACTTTTTACTTTGGTTAGTATAATAAGTAGTCCGACTTTATTCCAATATTATTCCAAAAGAATCCGAGATATCTAAAGTCGCGCAATGAATATGATATAAATGAAAATCATAAATGTTACAATCGGACCTATATTAAAAAATATGGTCCTTCATACGAATGCTTTGACTTATTATTGCAGATGCCAAACCACTGAGAATTTCCATATCTAACTAAAAAATTATATTAAGGGATAAATATGGACTAAATTGCTGTAGTTATCTGCGACCCTATTAAAATTTTGATATAAATCATAGTTTTAGAAATGAAACATATAATATATGACAAAATCTTTATTTATGAACAAAACCCAATGAAATTTTCAACGCTTGTTAAATTTGTCATTTCAAATAAGATAATGCAAAAAAAAAAATTAAAAAGTCAAAGGGCATCCCGCAATTCCCAAAAATAGGAATGAAAATTCCAAAAATGGGATTTTTACTTTTTTGCCCATAGGGTCTACATTTCTTTCAGGGCTGAGAAAATACTTTTGGAGTAAATAGAAAACATATTGAGGTTTCCAAAACTGCTTTCAGTTTTCTGATCCCAGCTTTGGGATTTTAGAACATGTCGCCCAAAGTTGAAGTTTTGATAAAAAATAGGTCATATTCGGAAGGACGCAGTGGCAACACTTTCAACAAAATAGGACAAATTTTTTACGTCAAAACGTTCGTAAAGATACCTTTTAGAAAACTATAAAATTGTTATATGTTCTTAAAGAAAATTTTATTTTATTAATAAAAGAGTTAAGACACATTTTGGGCAAAAAAACGGCAAAAATCTAAAATTTTTTGAATTTTTAAATTAAAAAACGTATATTTTTGGATCTGTAAATGATATTGATCTGAAATTTTTTGTATATTATTGGAAATTTTGTTGTCTAACTAACAAGAAAAAATAAAGGTCCAAAATTACGCCCGGTATTCAAAAAAAAAAGGCGGACCAAGGTATGGTAAATTTTGTATCACTAAATTTTTAAATGCCTATAACTCGGATATTATAAGAGATAAGTAGTATATTCAAGCGCTTTCAGA
>NW_025807883.1:0-1419 GCF_022045245.1 Lucilia cuprina
GTTCTAGTTCTGTTCTAGTTCTGTTCTAGTTCTGTTCTAGTTCTGTTCTAGTTCTGTTCTAGTTCTGTTCTAGTTCTGTTCTAGTTCTGTTCTAGTTTTGTTCTAGGTTTGTTCTAGTTCTGTTTAAGTTCTGTTTTAGTTCTGTTCTAGATCTGTTCTAGTTTAGTTTTATTTTAGTTCTAGTTCTGTTCTAGTTTAGTTTTATTTCAGTTTTAGTTCAATTCTAGTTCTTTCTATTGATGATACTGTTGTCATCATCTAAATTTTCAGAGTCCCAGAATAGCTTTTCTTAATAACTAATCTCTGAAAGGAGTGGTTTGCAAACTTTTTTTAGCAATTATTTGACATATTTGAAAAGTTAAGCTAACAATTGCATTTTAGCCTTCAATTTTTGAATAACGCTGAAATACGTGCTTTAAATCAACTATAAAAATGAAAATATTTAAATCTTTTTTTATGAAAACTTCGAAGAAAAAAACAAAAAAAATTATCATAATGAGTCAGTCAGACAGTCACTTTAAAGAAAAAATACATTTTTTCTGTAAACAAGTTTTTACGCACCAAAATGCAGTTCAACCAATACTAACTAACATCATGTTACATGCACACAAACATATATTAATGTATTTCTCTATTAGCACGCACTTTATAGGTAAAAGTGTGTATCTGAAAAATATATAAAAAAATATCTAATGGAATTTTCCGGAATGTTGGAAATAGTTTAAAATAGAAATGTAAAATTGCATAATTTTTTATTTGTTTAACAATTTATTTTCTTTATGAAGTAATTTTAATTAATTTTATTAACATTTTATTGGTTTGAATATTATGTTTTGGTTTTTGTAATTTTTTTCTTTTAATTTCTAGAATATTTTAGATTGTTTTGTAAAATTTAAAAATTTAAATGACTCATAGCGGTTACTTTTTTTTGTTGCTGTGTATGTTTATTTTGTTGATTCATGTAAATTAGTTTCCCAAATTAAAATTGTTGTTGTTTGGTTTTGCTGGATATTTATTTATCAAAAATTTACCAATAATAATTTGTTGCTTACATTGCAACAAATATATGTAAGTGAATAAATGATTGAAGAAAAAAAAACTAAAACCGTTTTAATGTGGGTTAAGGCAGTTCATATGCATTTTCTTTTTACATAAGACACTGAAAGAAAATTTGTATGCAAAATGTGATAAAAAATTTACTAGAATAACGTAGAAAAACTAATGAACTGGTGACGTAATTGGTCGCTGTGGAATAGAAATAATCTGAGGATTAGTTAGGATTTTAAACGAAGAACTAGAACAGAACTAGAACAGAACTAGAACAGAACTAGAACAGAACTAGAACAGAACTAGAACAGAACTAGAACAGAACTAGAACAGAACAAGAACAGAACTAGAACAGAACTAGAACAGAACTAG
>NW_025807884.1:0-1004 GCF_022045245.1 Lucilia cuprina
ACTGAGCTAGAACTGAACTAGAACTGAACTAGAACTGAACTAGAACTGAACTAGAACTGAACTAGAACTGAGCTAGAACTGAACTAGAACTGAACTAGAACTGAACTATAACTGAACTAGAACTGAACTAGAACTGAACTAGAACTGAACTAGATCTGAATTAGAACTGAACTAGGACTGAACTAGAACTGAACTAGAACTGAACTAGAACAAGATATGTAGACATATTTGTTAAACAGTTTTATATCTCAATCGGACAGTAGAAAAACATCATCTAGAAGACATATCCACATACACATATCTCAACCCTTTAAAACCGATTATATTTTAAACTTAAAGATTTCATTATATAAGGAAAATTTCAAATTATTAAATACCTTTCTTTAAATATATAGTTATATAAAAGTACTTACTGTAAAAAAAAAAACACATAACAAAATTTTAAATTATATGCCTCTATGTATTTAAGCATATGCAAGTATATTTCTATATACGTATGTACTTACATGTATTTGTGACTTCGTATTAGTATATACTGTTTCCAAAAATAAACATCTTTAAGAAAACTTCTTATAATTTCTAACAAACAAAGTAAGTCGTTTTTAAATAAAAAATTATAGCAAAAAATTGTGGAAAGATGTTTTAATGTAAGTTCTTATTAGAAAATCTTCTAAGCAAAATATTGAGCAATATATTTGCCTTTTTGAATACTGACTGTGGTTTGGTTTGTGGGAGAAGGCACATACATACACAAGTTTTTATTTGGATACAAAAATAGGGTTTTGGCACAAAACTTAAAACTAAAAATTACTTACAGACAGACAGACAGACAGACAGACAGACAAAAAGACCAACTTCGAGACTATAAAGAGCTTTGTTTCTGTTCTGTTCTGTTCTAGTTCTGTTTTAGTTCTGTTTTAGTTCTGTTCTAGTTTTGTTCTAGTTCTGTTCTAGTTCTGTTCTAGTTCTGTTCTAGTTCTGTTCTAGTTCTGTTCTAGTTCTGT
>NW_025807885.1:0-2490 GCF_022045245.1 Lucilia cuprina
AGACTAGACTATAGACTAGACTATAGACTAGACTATAGACTAGACTATAGACTAGACTATAGCCTAGACTATAGACTAGACTATAGACTAGACTATAGACTCGACTATTCACTGTAAATTAATTTAACAATTTATAAATATTTTATTTTAATTAAAAATCATTTATCTCAATTTGTTCACTTTTATAAAAAACTGTTGGTGCATTATTTAAATTTATTGAGTTTAACTTTTATTACGTCCGATTTTTAATTATTTTTATAAAAATAGAAAAACCAATATCTGAAAATGTAAAGAAAACGATGACATAAAAAAATTTATGTAATTATAAAGCCGCAGGTCAATGTTAACGAATATTAAAAAAATAAAGAAAAATCCTTAAAAAATGAAAAGGAAAGCCACCAAGTTTTTTAATTAAATTTATACTTAAAAAGTAAAACCATAGAAAATATGTCTTTACTGCAAAATATTTCATAAGAAAACAATATTTAATATTATAAAACACAAAGCAATGGTAATATTAAAAACATCTACATCTTGTCATATTTCTAGTGTAAAAAACATCAAATTCTTAACAAGTTAAAAGAAAAACTAAATAATAAAAAACATATTATTTACAACCAAAAAATCCACCAAGAATTGTATGTGTCAATCAGAAATTGCATTAGGAGAGATTTGAAGCAAAACAAAACGAGAAAAAACCTTAAACATGCCGGGTCCCTGTCAACGTCTGCGTCTACCCTCCCTAACATCTGTACTTAAGTCAACGACGCCGCGTGCCAACAGTGCAGACTACCCCTCATCGACGCCACCCAGCAAGCGCAACAACTCCGCCATCAATCACCACAGTACCGGTTCAACGACACATCTAATGCGTAAACAACAGCATCGTGTTGTGGTCATGGGTGCTGCTAAAGTGGGAAAAACTTGCATTATTTCACAATTTCTCTATGACAAATTCTATCCACGTTATAAACAAACAGTCGAACAATTGCATCGTGCAGAATACGAATTACCCGATGGTTCGGCGCTCACTCTTGATATTCTCGATACGTCGGGTTCCTTTGAATTTCCAGCAATGCGTACGTTGTCCATAACGACAGGTGCTGCTTTTATTTTGGTTTATGCAGTTGATGATATCGAGTCTTGGTATGAAGTGGAGAGATTACGTAATATGGTAAGGAAAATTTAAGGATTTGTTAGAGAAAAGAAAATTGTAAAGAATTTAATTAGTGTGTTTATATAGGAGTATGGAAAGTTTAGTAGTAGTTAGTGTAATTTTATTTAGCACAGTGGTTTCGACTTGAAATTATTTTAAAGTCAAAACGATTTAACCGATTGAGTAACGAATTATTATAGCTCAGTGCTAGTGTAGTTTTTGTTTAGTTTAAGTTCAGTTCTAGTTCAGTACTAGTTCTGTTCTAGTTCAGTTCTAGTTCAGTTCTAGTTCAGTTCTAGTTCAGTTCTAGTTCAGTTCTAGCTCAGTTCTAGTTCAGTTCTAGGTCAGTTCTAGTTCAGTTCTAGTTCAGTTCTAGTTCAGTTCTAGCTTAGTTCTAGTTCAGTTCTAGGTCAGTTCTATTTCAGTTCTAGTTCAGTTCTAGTTCAGTTCTAGTTCAGTTCTAGTTCAGTTCTAGTTCAGTTCTAGTTCAGTTCTAGTTCAGTTCTAGTTCAGTTCTAGTTCAGTTCTAGTTCAGTTCTAGTTCAGTTCTAGTTCAGTTCTAGTACAGTTCTAGTTCAGTTCTAGTTCAGTTCTAGTTCAGTTCTAGTTCAGTTCTAGTTCAGTTCTAGTTCAGTTATAGTTCAGTCCTAGTACAGTTCTAGTTTACTTCTAGTTCAGTTTTAGTTCATTTCAAGTTCAGTTCTAGTTCAGTTCTAGTTCAGTTCTAGTTCAGTTCTAGTTCAGTTCTAGTTCAGTTCTAGTTCAGTTCTAGTTCAGTTCTAGTTCAGTTCTAGTTCAGTTCTAGCTCAGTTCTAGGTCAGTTCTAGTTTACTTCTAGTTCAGTTCTAGTTCAGTTTTAGTTCAGTTCTAGTTCAGTTCTAGTTCATTTCTAGTTCAGTTCTAGTTCAGTTCTAGTTCTAGTTCAGTTCTAGTTCAGTTCTAGTTCAGTTCTAGTTCAGTTCTAGTTCAGTTCTAGTTCAGTTCTAGTTCAGTTCTAGTTCAGTTCTAGTTCAGTTCTAGTTCAGTTCTAGTTCAGTTCTAGTTCAGTTCTAGTTCAGTTCTAGTTCAGTTCTAATTCAGTTCTAGTTCAGTTCTAGTTCAGAACTGACCTAGAAGTTCTAGTTCAGTTCTAGTTCAGTTCTAGTTCAGTTCTAGCTTAGTTCTAGTTCAGTTCTAGGTCAGTTCTATTTCAATTCTAGTTCAGTCCTAGTACAGTTCTAGTTTACTTCTAGTTCAGTTCTAGTTCAGTTCTAGTTCAGTTTTAGTTCAGTTCTAGTTCAGTTCTAGTTCATTTCTAGTTCAGTTCTAGTTCAGTTCTAGTTCAGTTCTAGTTC
>NW_025807886.1:0-2773 GCF_022045245.1 Lucilia cuprina
GAAAACAGTCTTCTATAGAAGACAATTTTCGTCTAGAAAACAGTCTTCTATAGAAGACAATTTTCGTCTAGAAAACAGTCTTCTATAGAAGACAATTTTCGTCTAGAACACAGTCTTCTATAGAAGACAATTTTCATCTAGAAAACAGTATTCTATAGAAGACAATTTTCTTTTAGATAACTGTCTACGAAGTTTTAAATTTTGTTAAATATAATCTATAGCTTTAAGCATTTTTATACATTTCAATTTTCTTTGAAAACTTTTCTTTTGAAAAATCCTTTAACCCTTTTTAGTATAAAAAGGATATATGAAAAAATGTTTTAATTATTAATCAATTAGGAAAATTTTGTTGTCTAAAAGTACTTGATATTTATGTATAAGTTTTTTTTCTGAACTCACAAAAAACGACATTAAGACTATATATTTTTATAAGAAGCAAGTATATATGTTTGACAAAAAAGGGTTTGGTAATTAAAATATTTTTTCTTAAACAAATATGTCTTCTTTCTTTTTTGTTCTAAGTAATGTTAAGACAGATTTCAAGTTGTTTAAATTTCTTTTGAACAAAATTAATTTCAAATAACCAAAAAAGGACATTTTGTGGCAAGGGGATTTATTAGAAAAAAAAAGCTTTTAAGAAGTTTGTTTTAAGCAAATGGCAAAGAGTTTGCTGTATTATTATGGTAATTATTAGAAATTGGAAAAATTAAATGTTAAAAATTTGAAAAATTCATTATTTTTGAATTTTTTTTAAATTAATTTTTTTTAATCTTTCTGGCTTACAATTCGTAGTTTATTATGTAGATTTTATTAGACAAAAACTTTTTTCAAAATTTTATCATTTCCCTTAGCCTGCCATATATCCTTTTTTTAAATATTTTCTAAAACATATTTAAAATTAAATTCTCTTAAAATTTGTAACAATAAACTAACTAAAACTTACAAAAAGCTTCCCTTTAATATAAACTAACCTCATTAAAATCGCCTTTCTAAACTCTTTTCTTTCCCACATAATTAAAAACGTTGGGATAAGATTTTGTTTTATGCTAGAAATGACTTTAGTTTAGCAGCAGCAACAATATTATCTTTGTAACATATTGTTCATTGTTACAATATTTGCTTATTCATAAGCAAACATTAACTTAATTTTCGTGGTTGCTGTACAAAACACAAGACATAGTAAAATAAAGCTTTAGAGCCATCATCATCCGATGATAATGCAGATCATAATTATGTTGCTATGTATCAGCTGCATACTTATGTTTTTAAACCAAATAAAGTGATATCACTAATGAGTTTATCTAAAAGCATAGAATTGTTTTTGCTAGGAATTTTATATACCTACAAACATATGTAAGTCTGTACATTTTGTACAAAGTTTTTATCTATATATAATTTTCTTTTGATATAATTTTTGACCTTTTATATACAAGGAGCGCACAACAGGCCCGATAGAGGCCTAGGTGTATTTCTTCGGATTTGATGTGTATACATCCTCCTTTCAAACTAACTAACTAACAACATATACAAGTTTTTTATACAGTTTTGTTTTGCAGTCTACTTTTTGTTGCACATATTTAAATATATTAAATATTGTTGCCAAAATGCAAAAATAATATAAAATACAAAGAGGCCATTTGATGTTAATATTAAATAATAAACAAACATGCCAGAAAGCTTTAATGACGGCAAAGGACTTTAACGAAACAAATCTAGAGCAATGAGAAGAACCAAACCCTAACAAAAAGCAGAAGCAAAAACGAATATAAAAGCAGCTGAAGGGAAAACGATTCTTTTTATAAAAGACTATAGTGTAGTTATGTAGACTAGTTTACAAGTCTAGTATGAATATTGGTCTATACTATAGTGTATTTTCTGGTCTATAGTCTAGTCTTTAGTCTAGTCTTTAGTGTATTTAATAGTCTAGTCTTTAGTCTAGTCTATAGTCTAATCTAGTCTATACTCTAGTCTAGTCTATAATCTACCGTCTAGTCTATAGTCCAGTCTATAGTCTAGTCTATGGTCTAGTCTGTAGTCCAGTCTATAGTCTAGCCTATCGTCTAGACTATTGTCTATAGTCTAGTGTATAGTCTAGTCTAAAGTCTAGTGTACAGTCTAGTCTATTGTCGAGTCTATAGTCTAGTCTATAGTCTTGTCTAAAGACTATAGTATAAAGTCTAGCCTATAGTCTAGTCTATTGTCTAGTCTATAGTCTAGTCTATTGTCTGGTCAAGTCTACAGTCTAGTATGTAGTCTAGTCTATGGTCTATTCTGTAGTCCAGTCTATAGTCTAGTCTATAGTCTAGTCTGTAGTCCAGTCTATAGTATAGTCTATAGTCTAGTCTATAGTCTAGTCTATAGTCTAGTCTATAGTCTAGTCAATAGTCTAGTCTATAGTCTAGTCTGTAGTACAGTCTATAGTTTAGTTTATAGTCTAGTCTATAGTCTAGTCTATAGTCTAGTTATTGTCTAGTCTATAGTCCAGTCTATTGTCTGGTCTAGTCTATAGTCTAGTCTATAGTCTAGTTATTGTCTAGTCTATAGTCTAGTTATTGTCTAGTCTATAGTCCAGTCTATTGTCTGGTCTAGTCTACCGTCTAGTCTATAGTTTAGTCTATGGTCTAGTCTGTAGTCCAGTCTATAGTCTAGTCTGTAGTCTAGTATTTAGTCTAGTCTATAATCTAGTCTATAGTCTAGTCTATAGTCTAGTCTATAGTCTAGTCTATAGTCTAGTCTATAGTCTAGTCTATAGTCTAGTCTATAGTCTAGCCTA
>NW_025807887.1:0-1039 GCF_022045245.1 Lucilia cuprina
CCATTCTCACGAAGGAGAACTGTATAATAATATGATCCCAATTAACGTTAAAACATAAAAGGTTAAAGTTTCGAGAAAATATAAATAATTGAAATTAAACCAATGTATTGTGAAACATTTCCCATCAGTTAATTTTAATATATCTTACCTGTTTAGTTAAAACTAGACATTATTAAATATATATGATCTGAACTTGTTTAAAGACTTTAATGATGAATAAAACAAAAATGGTTAAAGTGTTGAGCAAACTATAGAAAATCGATATAAGACCAGTCTGTTGGGAAATATTTGCCATCAATTAGTTTGAACATAAATTGCCCGTTTAGTTAAAATTTACATTTCAAAAAAATATTATCTGATTTTTTTTATTCATTACGAATGAAATAAATTGGTTAAAGTGTTAAGAAGAACATAATAACCAGAAATTAAGCCATAATATTGATATGTATTTACAATAAATTTATTTCGCTATAACTTGCCCGTTAAAAAAATTTCATTTAAAAAAAACTTTTTTAAATATTATTTTAGGTCATAATATTGGGTTGCATTTACAATAAATTTATTTCGCTATAACTTTTAATTAAAATATGCATTTCAAAAACTTTTTTTAAAAGTTATTTTTTGGTTCGAACTTTCATAGTTTCCTTAACTAAGAATAACAAAAATGTTAAAAGTGTTAAATGGTTAAAAGTGTTAAGAAAAATATAACAAATCTAAGTTAGACCAATTAGTTGGAAAATATTTCCCATTAAAGCTTTTACATAAAAATACTTCCAATACTTTAATTGGTCACACAAGGGTTAAAAACACGAAAATTAATATAAATCTATCACAAGTTGATATATTATAAATTTTCAACAAAAAAATTTATAGTTTTGGCCAAAAACATGATAAGCAGGCCTATGTACAGTGGTGGGCAGCCATATAATACCAAGTATTTATTTGTCTTTGTTAAGCAGCAGAAAACCGTACTAAAGTCAACATTTAGTATTAGCACACTGTAAAAATTTCTTCATAAACAAAATAAAATACTTTGCGT
>NW_025807888.1:0-1357 GCF_022045245.1 Lucilia cuprina
GAACAGAACTAGAACAGAACTAGAACAGAACTAGAACAGAACTAGAACAGAACTAGAACAGAACTAGAACAGAACTAGAACAGAACTAGAACAGAACTAGAATAGTACAAGAACATTACTAGAACAAAACGAGAAATTTCTTTACATATTTTTGATTTTCTTAACCACCGTTAAGTTTTTTTTTATACTTTAAACAAAAAACCTATTAAAATAATGAGTGTTTGTGATTAGAACGATACTGTAAAGGTTTATTAACAAGTCCTTATCTCCTTTTTTTCTATTATTGTTATATATGCTTAAACATCCTTTTCATATACATATTTTTAGTATAAAAAGTAAATTAATTAATTGCAAAACAACTCAGGATAAACATTAAATATGTTTGCCTCATATTTGTTAGTAAATTGTATAACAATTGAAAAGGATTTTATAAAATTCATGAAAGATGACTTACAAAGTGGTTTTTACATATTTAAGAAAAGTGTGTTAAATTAACATACATATTTATATTCATAAACAATTAAACTTTGGGCTAAAGGAAACAAATCCTAAAGATAAAATTATGAATCCCTACGTATTCCATAAATTTATAACAGTAAATTTTAAATACCTACTTTAAGGTATTTGATTAATTCATTTCATAATTACACTAGACTACAAAATTAGAAGGAATTTTACACATGCAACAACTGGTAAATGTAATAATTTAAAATCAGTACAATCGACGTTGTAAGGTTCACAACTGCAAAAAATATTAACAAATTAATCTTTTATGTAGCCCTGTGTCATTATTTAACATAATTTCATTAATATAAACTTTTTATTTACCATTATAAAATACTTACTGCTTCTAAGTAACAAAAACTTAAATAAATATATTGATTTTCATTGATTGTAACAATTAAAGTGAGACAAGAGGTTTAAATTGATAATAATACACAAATGATAGCAGATAAAAAGGGTTTTCATTACAATTCTGAAATAAATAAAATGAATGAATGAAAAGAAAAAAAACAAATAAATTGTAATTATGTAAATATTATTAAAATTAATGAAATAATCATAATTTTAAGCTTCTTATAAGAAAAATGATTCTACATAAAATATACTCAGACAGTAACAAGTATAAGGGTGAACCCAATTCTTGTCTGGTTCTAGTTCTGTTTAAGTTATGTTCTAGTTCTGTTCTAGTTCTGTTCTAGTACTGTTCTAGTTCTGTTCTAGTTCTGTTCTAGTTCTGTTCTTGTTCTGTTCTAGTTCTGTTCTAGTTCGGTTCTAGTTCTGTTCTAGTTCTTTTCTAGTTCTGTTCTAGTTCTGTTCTAGTTCTGTTCTAGTTCTGTTCTAGTTCTGTTCTAGT
>NW_025807889.1:0-1559 GCF_022045245.1 Lucilia cuprina
CTTGCAGACACGCTAAATTATAACTGCCTAGACGGGCAAATTTTGTTAAGACAACAGACGAAAGGGTAATGAAAAGTAAACTGTTTTTGAATAAAAAATATAAAAAAAATCTTTTGTTTAAATAAACAAATTTAAAAAAAATTGCTAGTTTAAACATTAATAAATTTAGGCCAAATTAAAAAGCTGTAAGAAAAAGTTATTAAAAAGATAAAATATAGGCGCTGGAACTAGTGCTTTAACTAGATAAAAGGGTGGGAAAAAGTAAGCTTTAACAGATTAGCTTGAAGCCACAGAAGAACTAGTTCTAATTCTTGTACTAAAGAAACAGTTATAGTTCTAGTCCTTAACTTTTCCTCCTGACTATCATTGGTTTTATTTGTTTAAAGTATTCCAAATTGTGTTCCCTTTAAAAGTCTTAAATTATAGAGTTTTTTCCCCTCTCCATTAGTATCAAATTTAACCTTGAACTTTTTTGTTCATTATTCTTGTATTTGTTTTGTTTCTCAGTTTTCTATTAAAAACTGAAAGTTAATTGAAGTAAACAATAATACTTTAAGCTGACTAAGCACTTAAATAATTTATTGATTAAATGGCAAGTGGAAAAAAGAGCAATTAATTCATTTAGTTAAATATAACAAAGGAAATAAGCTCGAAAAAAGATTATAGTTTTTTTTAAATTAAAATTACTTTTTAATTACAAAATTAATAAATAGTTTTAGTAAGACATTGAAAAGCATTTGAAGGAATGATTCATGGTTAAGAGAAATTAAGAAGAGAGAGATTTTTCTATAAGCAAAGCATTAAGTTCAATTGTTTGCCCTCTATCTCTCCTTATCTTTCTTTTACTCTGCCACACCCAAGCAATAGAGAGAAAAATGGCGAAACTCTTAAGCACAAGATAGCATTACATTAACATCTCTCTTTATCTTTCTTTTACTCTCCCAAACCTAAGCAATAGAGAGAAAAACAGCGAAACGTTTAAGCACAAGATAACATTACATTAATAGATACTATTCTCTTAAGAAACATGTTAAAAAACTGTTATTGCCTAAATTTGTTTATGTTTTTAACATTTTCTCAATTTTATTCCCATTCTTTACCCTTTTCTTTTTAACATTCTCATTCTAAACACTTCTAAAAAATTTTCAAAACAAACAATATATCAAAATTTAAAACTCCTTTAGTAGGTTAAGGTCAAGTGTGTGTTACACTACTATATCTTCATTACTAAGATAACATTTATTATTTTATTAAGACTTTATCATTAAAATAAAAACAAAAAATAAATAAATATTATCTTCAAACTAAACACCCCATGTAGTGAATGACCAAAGTGAAAAAAACCAAAATCCAATATTAAAATTCAACTCAAAACCACCCAGTGTTACAATTCTGTAATTTATCTTATCGTCTCTGAAAAGACTCCGGACTCAAGTCGTACGAATACTAAATTTGATTTATTACAAGTGCGTGCGTGGTATGACAGTCTAAATGAAAACAACTAAATGGTTTGGTAATGGCTAATGACAGACATTTGTTGATTTATAACTGTCAAAAAA
>NW_025807890.1:0-1591 GCF_022045245.1 Lucilia cuprina
AAAAAAAATACTGTTAAATATTTTACACACAATCTGCTGCTCCACTCTCTCTCTCCCTCTTTCTCCCTTTATTGAATATTGAAAGATGTGGCTGTGATGATAAAACAATAAAAGATAGATTGAGTATTTTTCATCTATCTACTGTTTATGGTATAAATACTTTAGATGCATTATTCATAAGTTCAGGAATACTACTTATAGAGACAATAAAATGTTTTTTTGTTTTATTTGTTGCTTTCGGAATATTGATTAGTTTTTCAAGGAAAATTTTGATTAATGAAACGTGTATGATTGGTAAAGAGGGTTTGGTTAGAGAGCATACAAAATTGTTATAGTTTGAAAACTGTAGTTAAATCTTTTTGATTAGTTAAGGCAAAATATTTAATCTAAAGACTTTTGTTAAACATTTTCTTCGATTCTAATGCTTACAGCAACTTATTGTATAATGTTTACTGGGTTAGTTATTACAATTATGTAGTAATTCGTGTACTTTCCACGTAACACGTAATCCATAAACCACATAAAAAGCCACAAAAAAAAAAAAATAATAATATTTTGTGTGTCATTTACATGCAAATAATTGTCAGTATTTTTGTAAACCCCTCTCTCAATGTCTGCTTTTTTCTTACAATTAAAAAACGTGAGTGGCATTATTCTGACAATACTACTACAATCATTAATTGTCAAAATTTGTCTTATTTTTAATAAATAACAATAATATTCTTTTTTTTTGTAATAATTGTCAAGTTAATGATGCATAATTTTGATTAAAATGTTGAAAAAAATATTTAAAAGTTAAGTTAAAAAAGAAATTCAAGAACAATTAGTACTACTACCATTTGACGTTTAATTACTTGGTGAAATTGTGTTTAAGTTGTCTAATGAGTTGGCAACGTGTTTGATCAGCAAGTTGCCAATTGTGTTTGTGACATTAGTGTTATTCTTGTGGCAATTTTTTCTTTGTTCTCAATAAATAATACGTTAAAATAAACAACGATTTCTTGTAATTATTTGGAGTTTAATTACTTTTTGAAATTTTGTTGGGAGTTGCCAACTATTTTGTGAGACCTAAAAGCCATTCATCTAACAAACATTACATGACAATCTTTGTTTTGTTCTCAATAAATTAACAGTCAAAAATAAGCTAAAAAATTGCAATTATTTGAAAATAACAACTTTGTTTAATTGTGTTTAGTTTGATCAGTGAGTTGCCAATATGTTGTGAACAGTGAATGAATCAAATATTTTCAAAACAATCCAATATTTGTTCTCAATAAATAACCTATATAAAATAAGCAATAATAAACCGAGATCAATGAGAAACTTTTATTAAAACTATAATAAACTAAATTTACTTTTGTATTAAACTTTAACTAATTATGTACTTAGTTTTAAACTCTTTTTAAAAAATAAGCAGCAGACTTTATAATTTAAAAATTTATCTTCTTCAACACATTCATATGCAGCAATCACTAAACTCTTCTAAATCTCTAAAGAATGGATAGAATAAGAATGTTCATTCAAACAATTGTTGAAATTCGCGTAACCAACAACTTGTCTTCGCAAAAAAAAAAAAAAAAAAAAAAAAAAA
>NW_025807891.1:0-1071 GCF_022045245.1 Lucilia cuprina
AAATGTAACCCAATTAAAAACGCAGTGGATGGCAACGAAAGTAACAGCAAGAAAACAAATAGATGAGCACCGCAAGGAGGTCACAAGAACTGATGGAGATTTGCCACCACAAGAAATGCCACTGAGTAGCAATGATATCTGCGTATGGCTACCATACGAATTTGTAGTTAACTCCAACGAATTCGACTCAAATATAATATCTCAAGAAGTAAGAATTATCATTAGATTAGATGTCTTATTAAGAAGATTTATCATAGATTAGTCCATAGTCTAGACTATAGACTTTACTTTTGAAAAGACTAGACTACAGGCTAGAATAGACTATATCGTAGACTCAACTAGACTATAAACTAGACTATTGACTAGACTATAGACTAGACCATAAAATAGACTATAAACTAGACTATTGACTAGACTATAGACTAGACTATAGACTAGACTATAGACTAGACTATAGACTAGATTATAGACTAGACTATAGACTAGACTATAGACTAGACTATAGACCAGACTATAGATTAGACTATAGACTAGACTATAGATTAGACTATAGACTAGACTATAGACTAGACTATAGACCAGACTATAGACTAGACTAAAGACTAGACTATAGAATAGACTATAGACTAGACTATAGAATAGACAGTAGATTATAAACTAGGCTGCATAATAGACTAGACTTTAGCCTAGACCAGGGGTCGAATAACTTTTGAGTCGGAAGAGCCAAAATTTGAAGTTTATGAATTGTCTTCAAAAACAATTTTGATTTAATTACCTACCAGACAACTCTGCAATGAATCTTTTTTATAAATTTTTGACTTCAAATACATTCTGAATTGTCGAATGCGTTTTTTTAACACTTGTTATATAAAGAAAAACGTTTATTAAAGTTGGGCGACAGTGATATTATTTAAATGCCTTTGCCTTAATACAGTAGTGACTAGGGTATTCAATTATTCGGGTTTTTTGTCTTATTCGGTTTATTTGACAAATAATTATTTGAGGTTTAACGTTAGCCGGTTAATAATCGGATAATTAAAAATTATTCGGTTATTCGAAAAAAAGGAAACT
>NW_025807892.1:0-1098 GCF_022045245.1 Lucilia cuprina
TTTGCTTTCTGTTTTTTTTTGTCATGTCTTTGTGGTTTATACGATTCTGATAAGTGCTGATTTATTTGTTGCAAACAAAACGTTACAACGCTTATTGTTTGTTGAAATTATTGTGTTGTGTTGTTTGTCAGTTATTCTCCTTTGAGTGAATTTCTTATCATTATTTTGCATACAAAAAATGAGAGCAAACAATGATTTTTATTCACGGCTGTCAACTTATTTTGTTGATAGTTTTTAATTAAAATTAAACAGTCAAAGATTATAATAAAATAAGCACGTTTCTTTTTAAATAAAATATGTAAATTGCGTTAATTATTAATACAACTAATATTAAAATTGTAAAATATTCAAGCATAAAATTTCTTTAAATTAAAAAATATTTAAAATTTTTTTTTATTTCTTAAAAATTTGTATATTATAAATATTAACATTTTAATTTTGTTATTATTTCAGCCATCATCACTGATGAGTAAATTTCTTACAAATATTGACTTAAAGTTTTTCTTGCCAAACAAAAACAAACCCAAATGTCTTGTTTTATTTTTGCAACCCAACCCCCCGATATTTAGTTTAATATGAACCCAAAAAATGTAAAATATAAAAAATTAAATGATAAAGTTTTTTCTTTTTCATACTAAATGAAGATACATACATACATATTTTCTTAACATAAAAGGGGAGAATGAAATTGAGAGAAAAAATATTAAACATTTTTCAACCTACCTACTATCATTTGCAATACCATACAGGCTGGGCAGGTTTGTTGCCATTTAAAAATGTATGAAAAGTAAATTGTGTCTATTATTTTTCTTAAGGTACAGTTGCCTGCATAAATTTATTTTTGCTATTTTTTATTTTGTAGCTACTACGTCTTTATAGTTATGAAATGTTGGTGCAAGCCAATAGTTTGTTTCATTTGAAATAACTATAAAAATTATTGAATTACCCCAAAATTTTATAAGTTTGTTAGATATGTAAAACTAAAAAAAATATAAGTTTGTTAGATATGTAAAACTAAAAAGCTTGACTAAATTTTCTAAATAAATTTATATTTATTAATTTAGAAGTTTTCCTAAAAAATTTATCAAAATAATACAT
>NW_025807893.1:0-2287 GCF_022045245.1 Lucilia cuprina
AACTAGAACTGAACTAGAACTGAACTAGAACTGAACTAGAACTGAACTAGAACTGAACTAGAACTGAATTAGAACTTAACTAGAACTGAACTAGAACTGAACTAAAACAAAACTAGAACTGAACTAGAACTGAACTAGAAGAGAACTAGTACCGGAATATAATAGAATTAGAACTGAACTTCAATTAAGCAAAAACATTACATTTCTTATTATTTATTCAGCTAAAATTTTCTTAATATTCAAATGTCTGTTGACACATTTTGATGTAAAAATTAAAAACAACAAAAATTCCGGCAATATTTTCATGAAAATTGATTTGTTAAATCCACTTTTGGCTACATAATAGTTGATAATGCCACACACATTCATACATACACTATGTATAGATAGAAAATAACATATCGAGCATATACACAGTCATACCATCAAATACTTTTGTTCAGATTATTTGGCATGAAGCCAGGAAACTACAATATTTATTGCAGATGATTTGCAGATACGAAAACACACACACATATTACCTACCCATTCAGCTCACTTACAAATAGGCCAAAATATTTTGTGTAATATTTCGGAAATGGTATGTAGTAAATTAAA
This sequence comes from Lucilia cuprina, assembly GCF_022045245.1. Lineage (NCBI taxonomy): Eukaryota > Metazoa > Arthropoda > Insecta > Diptera > Calliphoridae > Lucilia > Lucilia cuprina. Next base: position 598 of record NW_025807893.1, read on the forward strand.
ATGAAATAAAGCAACGTTACAGCAAAGTTAAGTGTATTGCAGCAGAGTAATAAATGAAGTATTTAAGACAAAATCACAGTAAATTTGTTAGCAAATATCTTTCATAAGGTATGCAAAACTATTCGTGTAAAACATATGTACATACACATATATAGATTTTTTAACTATGTAGTTAAACAACCTAGTTTATGTTTGTATATGTAAGAAGGTAAACAGATGGATGATAAACACAAACCAAAGAACCTAATACAAACTTCTTCAACATGTTCCTTAACGCACACACACACACACAAACAAATATCTGTAGTGAAGTATGATTTAAGGACAAAAAATTGTTTCATCGAATATAAGAGACCAGTTCTTTGTGGAATATTTATTTCGGTCAATGCAATATAGGCCCGAGGATGATTTATTAAAAATTTATTTGTTTATAATGTTAACAAATGAGTTGGATATTATTGTAGTTCTAATTTAACCAACTAAATTCACTCCAATTTCTTATATTCTCTAAAATGCGAAATAAACTTTCAAGCTCGAGGCCATATTATATGTGTTTGTTAATGAACTTTCCTATCGTTTTTGTTTTGTTTTCCACATTCCTATCTTCATTTATATCTTTCAACAAATCTTTTCATATTTTCATATTTATTTGAAAATATTTCTCAAAATTTCATATATGCTGCTGCACTAAATATTTTTCCCCTTTCATAATAATAACAATAATAATGATAATAATGATTTATGTGTCTTTATTTAATGGCGTCAATTGTTTTCAAATATATTAAAGTGAAAATATTTCAATATTTATTTAAGAATAGGTGATTTGTTGTTGAAAGTTAAATACCAGTAGTGTCATAATAGAGAAGACAAATGTTTTTTATATATTTTGTTTTGAAATGTTTTATTTTGTTTAAATATATTTTAAGTTAAAAAAAAAAATGCTTAAATTTTTCTGTTGTTAAGTGTTTTTCAGTTTAGTAAAAATTTAATTTTTTAATATTTTATTATAGTTTTTTTCGAAGCACACATGTCATCGACCAGTCGCCAGATTTATTTGATGTTTGAAAGTCTTTGCGTGGCGACGTGCTTAAAAGGGCAATAACTTTTGTTTGATTTGAAAAATAAGCATTTTGTTAAATACAAATATTTGATTAGAAATTTTTAAAATTGCTATTAAATAAAAAAAATAATAAAATATTTTAATTGAATTGAACTACAACAGAACTTGAACTGAACCAGAACAGAACAAGAACAGAACTTGAACAGAACTAGAATTGAAATAGAACAGAACTTAAGGAGAACTAAAACAGAACTAGAACTGGAACAGAACTATAACAAAACAAGAACAGAACTAGAACAAAACAAGAACAGAACTAGAACTGAACTAGAACAGAACTAGAACGGAAGTAGAACAGAACTAGAACAGAACTAGAACAGAATATAATTAAATAAAAAAATAAAATATTTTAATTGAATTGAACTAAAAAAGAACTTGAACTGAACCAGAACAGAACTTGAACAGAACTAGAATAGAAATAGAACAGAACTAGAACTGGAACAGAACTAGAACAAAACAAGAACAGAACTAGAACTGAACTAGAACTGAACTAGAACAGAACTAGAACTGAACTAGAACTGAACTAGAACAGAACTAGAACTGAACTAGAACAGAACTAGAACAGAACTAGAA
>NW_025807894.1:0-1403 GCF_022045245.1 Lucilia cuprina
GTTCAGTTCTAGTTCAGTTCTAGTTCAGTTCTAGTTCAGTTCTAGTTCAGTTCTAGTTCAGTTCTAGTTCAGTTCTAGTTCAGTTCTAGTTCAGTTCTAGTTTAGTTGGTGCCGTTGCTGTGCAGCAGCTCACTTCAATGTTTTTGTTTGAAATGCTAAACAACTTCCTTTAAGGTTCCTTTTTTCTTATATTATTTCTGTAAGTTTTACACAAGTTGCTGCTTTTATTCTAGTTGTTGCTGATGCCGTTGCTGTTTAGCTTTCTTTGGCAAACAGAACAATTTTTTCAAGTTCCATGGTCAAGCAGTAAAGTTAAACATAGAACCCTAAGGGGGTATTAAGAACGTTTTTTTCTGCCTTTAAACACACATGAATACGAAACAACATGTAAGACCAACATAAAATTGTATACAATAGTGGGATAACTCATATCCTTCTAAACCCCCCTTTTGTTTTCTTTCTATATTTTCACCAACAAAAGCTTTCACTCATACTTGTTTGGTAAAAAGTATGAAGCTAGAATCAAACAAATATACTACATACTAGTTTTGTCTTTTAGTAAAATGAGATTTTTTTTGCATTTGCACTGTATTGTTTTGTGTGAGTGTGTAAATGTAGGGGGGAGGCAACTTAAAGTATGCTGTTTGTTTTTGCTTGTGTGTGTATAAAACTTTATGTTTCTTTTGCTGGCTTAAGAAACTTGTATTCCTTTACTTTATTTATCATCAACATCATCAAAAAATACACAAGGAACAAGAAACACTATAAAAAATTATAGACTAAGAAAATCCTTGTATTAAACCAAAGTGCGTGTGTATAGATGATTCTACAAGACTACTAGTAATTTCTATCATAGTATAACATAGTGTCTGTTTCCTGTTGATGCAATTGGTTTTGTAGCTCGCATTAGAAATCCGTAAACATATGTGCACATCTAAAGGGTAAGTATAGCTAGATGAATATCCTTACACCCCATATCTAGAGTCTATATTTAGTAGTAATAGTTTTACGTACATATATAGAAATTTTTGAATTTAACTTACTAAGTACTTTACATATATTTTTTATTTTTAGTATAAAATTGTTTTGCTTTCTTCAACATTCAGCTTTTTCATTAAAAAAAAGTGCCAAAACCTGAGAAGTTATGGGTAGAAATTGAGTGTTGAAGTTTATGCGTAGAAATAAGTTCCCTTAGGAAGAAGGAAACTAAATTTAGAAATACTTAGACCCACTTTGAAATGAAAGAAAACGTCAACTACTTCTGTTTTTTTCTAGTTCTGTTCTAGTTTTGTTCCAGTTTTATTCTAGTTCTGTTCTAGTTCTGTTCTAGTTCTGTTCTAGTTCTGTTCTAGTTCTGTTCTAGTTCTGTTCTAGTTCTGTTCTAGTTCTGTTCTAGTTCTGTT
>NW_025807895.1:0-2176 GCF_022045245.1 Lucilia cuprina
TCAGTTCTAGTTCAGTTCTAGTTCAGTTCTAGTTCAGTTCTAGTTCAGTTCTAGTTCAGTTCTAGTTCAGTTCTAGTTCAGTTCTATTTCAGTGCTAGTTCAGTTCTAATTCAGTTCTAGTTCAGTTCTTGTTCAGTTCTAGTTCAGTGCTAGTTCAGTTCTAGTTCAGTTCTAGTTCAGTTCTAGTTCAGTTCTAGCTCAGTTCTAGTTCAGTTCTAGTTCTGTTCTAGTTCAGTTCTAGTTCAGTTCAATTCTTGTTCAGTTCTAGTTCAGTTCAATTCTAGTTTAGTTCTAGTTCAGTTCTAGTTCAGTTCTAGTTCAGTTCTAGTTCAGTTCTAGTTCAGTTCTAGTTCAGTTCTAGTTCAGTTCTAGTTCAGTTCTAGTCCAGTTCTAGTTCAGTTCTAGTTCAGTTCTAGTTCAGTTCAATTCTTGTTCAGTTCTAGTTCAGTTCTAGTTCAGTTCTAGTTCAGTTCTAGTTTAGTTCTAGTTCAGTTCTAGTTCAGTTCTAGTTCAGTTCAATTCTTGTTCAGTTCAATTCTTGTTCAGTTCTAGTTTAGTTCTAGTTCAGTTCTAGTTCAGTTCTAGTTAAGTTCTAGTTCAGTTCTAATTCTAGTTCAGTTCCAGTTCAGTTCTAGTTCAGTTCTAGTTTAGTACTAGTTCAGTTCTAGTTCAGTACTAGTTCAGTACCAGTTCAGTTCTAGTTCAGTTCTAGTTCAGTTCTAGTTCAGTTCTAGTTCAGTTCTAGTTCAGTTCTAGTTCAGTTCTAGTTCAGTTCTAGTTCAGTTCTAGTTCAGTTCTAGTTCAGTTCTAGTTCAGTTCTAGTTCAGTTCTAGTTCAGTTCTAGTTCAGTTCTAGTTCAGTTCTAGTTCAGTTCTAGTTCAGTTCTAGTTCAGTTCTAGTTCAGTTCTAGTTTAGTTCTGACAATTTAATATTTATTTAGCCTTTCAATAAAAACCTTTTCACTTTAAATAAATTTGTTTAAACTAATTTCCAATTAGCACTAAAACAAACTCAAACTTGCCTTAAAGTCCCTAGAAAACTTTCTAAGCAATTAACATTTTTGTTTAAATAAAATTTTTTTAAAACTTAAAATAAGAGATACAACGAATTCCCATTAAACAACAACTACTTAGAAAACAATAATAAAATACTGTAAAAATCTAACCTATATATACATATGTATATGTACATGTGTATGTACGTATGCATGCATTAAATTTACTTGTTACTGTAAATAATACAAATGTAGGAGATGATGTCCCTTTACATTACAAATAACTTGACTTAACAAAATCAATACAAAAAAATTTTTATTGGAAATATTATATTCGAGTAGACAGCTTATAGTTAAGAAGAGTGAACATTCAAAAAAAAAAAGAAAGATGAATGTCCAGTAACAAGGACACTGAAGTAAATTTTATGTATTGATACATACATATACATACAATTGAGTAAAGTAGAAAAACATTTACATGCATGTTTAGTAGCAGGTATTTAGATAAGAGTAAACATGTGAAAATGTTGTTGAGTAAGTATTCTATTTAGAATTTTTGTTCAATTTAGCAATTCACTGCTATAATGTCTCAAGATAAAGTTTTCAATTTATTTTTGTGAAAATGGTATAGAAAGAGTAAATTTTTTTCAATTTGTGTGGATATAAAAAATATTAAATTTAGTGCACGGGTGGCGTATGAGTAATGTAAATTAAAAACTAATTTTAATACCTACTTTCTAGTTCTAATTCTTTTCTAAATGTATTCTAGTTCTGTTCTAGTTCTGTTCTAGTACTGTTCTGTTCTAGTTCTGTTCTAGTTCTGTTCTAGTTCTGTTCTAGTTCTGTTCTAGTTCTGTTCTAGTTCTGTTCTAGTTCTGTTCTAGTTCTGTTCTAGTTCTGTTCTAGTTCTGTTCTAGTTCTGTTCTAGTTCTGTTCTAGTTCTGTTCTAGTTCTGTTCTAGTTCTGTTCTAGTTCTGTTCTAGTTCTGTTCTAGTTCTGTTCTAGTTCTGTTCTAGTTCTGCTCAAGTTTTGCTTTAGTTCTGTTTTAGTTTTATTCTAGATGTGTTCTAGTTGCGTTCTAGTTCTGTTCTAGTTCTGTTATAGTTCTGTTCTAGTTCTGTTCTAGTTCTGTTCTAGTTCTGTTCTAGTTCTGTTCTAGTTCTGTTCTAGTTCTGTTCTAGT
>NW_025807896.1:0-2282 GCF_022045245.1 Lucilia cuprina
TCTGAAGGGTACTTTGTATGGGGGGTAGGGTCAATTATGGACCGATCCTTATGAAATTCTATGAAAGGATTTATGTCCCCATAAAACATGTTTGTGCCGAATTACAGCACTATTGATGCTTTTGTTAGTCAGTTATTGGCGATAATATAATTTTCTAAAGGAGGTCTTATATGGGGGCTAGGAGAAATCGTGGTCCGATATTGCCCATTTTCAATACCAAACAAACTGGATCAACTATAAGTATCTGTGCAAAATTTCAGCTCGCTAGCTACTTCCGTTTGGACTCTATCGTGTTTTCAACAGACAGACAGACGGACAGACGGACGGACATAGCTAGATCGTCTTAGAATCTAATAAGGACCCAGAATATATATACTTTTATGGGTCTTAGACGAATATTTCAATGTGTTACAAACGGAATGACAAAAACAATATACCCCCCATCTTTTTTGATGGTGGGTATAAAAAGCACCAAAAAGTTCCTTTTTTTTGGGTTCTCATCTAATTCCTACGTACTTAATATCATGTCGCTTGTTTCAATATTATAAAATATTCGAAAAGTACCTTTTGAAAAACAAAAATGTACCAAAAAGTTCCCATTTATGGATTTTCACCTAATTCAGACACTACATATTTTCATATTCATATTCATTTCATATTTCTAGGTTCAATATTATAGGAAATTCAAAAAGTACCTTTTGAAAAATGAAAAAGTACCAAAAAGTTCCCTTTTATGACCTCTAACTTAAGCTAGGCTCCACATACTTAATTTCATGTTTCTAGGCAATAACAACACACTAGTGCTGCTCTCGCTCTGCTACTCTTGCTATGCTGCTCTCGCTCTGCCTTGTTTTTATAAACAGAGTACAATAACAAAACTTTCAAACATTTTAATGTTTAATTTAATAAAAAAAAAATTATCAAGGGTTTTCATTTAAACATTCAAAATGAAATGCTTAACTTGGGTTAATAAAACATTATTATTATTATTATTATTATTTAAAAATATTTCAAAAATTTATTGACAAATTTTTACTTAAAATTATAATTAGTATTTATTTTATATTTGCCAGATAAGCATTTCCATACCTGACGTAAATAAATAATTGTAATCCCCTATTCATTTTTACACATTTTACACAAACCCTACTCTCCATACAATTAACTATTTCCCTAAACAACTTGCGCATCTCTTTCTCTTAATAGTTACCTCCCACCTCCTTCTTATTCTCTTTCAAGTTAACTTCTTTTTACTAAAAAGCTTTTAGTACTTGCATCATCATTATTCTTTTTGCATTTCTTTTAATCCATTCAGTTCACGCGCAATTTTCACACGGTTCGGTTGTTTAACAAAAGTGTCTTAAGAAAATTATTAATTTCATTGGGAAATAATTAAGTTTTTGTTAATATTTTTGCATAAATCTATTAATAAACTGTTATTAAACATTTGTGTGTAAAAATTTTGTTTAAAAGTTTTCTTTAAATATTAGAAAAAAGTGTGTAAAGTTGTGGGCAAATTGTGTAAATTCTAACGCCGGTTGTTGTTTTCTTTTTGTGTGGCCATTCGTTGTGTTTACAACAACAGTTGGTTGGTTGTGTGAGTGTATGTGTTAGTGCAATGTCAAATAGTAAAGAGGGACTAAATATTTTAAGGGAAATTAAGATAAGGGAAATTACATTTAAAAGTGAGAAGAGTACCTATTATTTTGAGAAGAATTTAATGTTAAGAGTTAATTGTATGTTATTTTAAATAAACAGTCACAAATAATAACTTAGTACGTTCACGAACCCATAGGAAATATGTTTAATATTTAGTATTCCCAACTTTTTTGTTGCTTCCTGTTTGATTAGTAGAACCCAATAAACCAAACGATATTATAACGATATCGAAACGATATCACTTAGGTGATAAAATCTATCATAAGTGATACTCGTTCTCGTATCGAAAACGATAGTATTTACGTATAAAATGGTACCTTTCCTTATGATATAGTTTTTCCACAATTTAATGATATCGTTTTCGGTATTATAATTTCCAGTAATGACGATAGTAAAATCTCCATTTAAATATGGTTTTTAGATTTTTTATAACCGTCTATTAGTATTATAATTAACCTACAAGAAATAAAAACATTTTTGATAAATATTTGCATTCTTTTTATTTATACATATAAATATGTATATGGGGGATTATTAAAAACTTTTAATTCCTTTGGAATTTTATTTAAGTCCTTATAACTTCTGTAGTAATGAACTCTGAAACAAAGTTTTTACGCAGTGGA
>NW_025807897.1:0-2369 GCF_022045245.1 Lucilia cuprina
ATTATTGTTCTATGTTTAAAAACGCTGTGATTTGAGGTTCCGATATGGTTGCAAATAACCTTGACAGTTATCATGCCAGGACAATCGCTTGTGCATCATTTTAAAGCATTACAATTGCACTTTGTTTTGGTGTACAATTTGTGGCATAATGAATTTTTACAAAAATTGGACAGATCGGTATATTTATTGGTACAGGTTTGGAAATGCGGTAATTTAAGGCTCCGATATGGTTGCGAATATCTTTTATAGTTTTCATGCTATGACAGTCATTTAGGCATCATTTTAAAGCATTATGATTGCACTTTAATATGGTATATCATTTGTAGCATAATGTGTATTTTTACAAATTGGTCAATTTGATAGATCGGTAGAATTATTGTTCTATGTTTAAAAACGCTGTGATTTGAGGTTCCGATATTGTTGCAAATAACATTGGCAGTTTTCACGCTATGACAGTCATTTATGCATCATTTTAAAGCATTATGATTGCACTTTAATTTGGTATATCATTTGAGCATAATGTGTTCGTCTAAAAAATGGTCAATTTGAAGGATCGGTAGAATTGTTGTTCTATGTTAAAAACACTGTGATTTGAAGTTCCGATACGGTTGCAAATAACTTTGATAGTTTTCATGCCAGGACAATCGTTTATGCATCATTTTAAAGCATTACAGTTGTACTTTGTTTTGGTGTACAATTTGTGGCGTAATGAATTTTTACAAAAATTGGATAGATCGGTATAATTATTGGTACAGGTTTGGAAATGCGGTAGTTTAAGGCTCCGATATGGTTGCAAATATCTTTTATAGTTTTCATGTTATAGCAGTCGTTTATATATATTTTTATTGCATTACAGTTGCACTTTGTTTTGGTGTATAATTTGTGGCATAATGAATTTTTAAAAAAATTGGATAGATGGGTATATTTATTGGTACAGGTATAGAAATGCGGTAATTTAAGGCTCCGATATGGTTGCAAATATCATTTATAGTTTTCATGTTATTATAGTGGTTTATATATCTTTTTATTGCATTATAGTTGCCATTTGTTTTGGTATATAATTTGTAGCATAATGTGTGTTTTTAGAAAATGGCCAATTGGATAGATCGGTAGAATTATTGTTCTATGTTTAATAAACGCAGTAATCTGAGGTTCCGATATGGTTGCAGTTTTCGTGCTAGGACAGTCGTTTATGCACCATTTTAAAGCACTAAATTGCCATTTGTTTTGGTATACAATTTATTGCATAATGTATTTTTAGAAAATGGCCAGTTGGATAGATCGGTAGAATTATTTTCCCAGGCTTAAAAAGGCGGTATTTTAAGGTTCCGATATGGCTGCAAATAACATTGACAGTTTTTACGCTATGACAGTCATTTATGCATCAATATGGTATATCATTTGTAGCATAATGTCTTCGTCTAAAAAATGGTCAATTTGAAGGATCGGTAGAATTGTTGTTCTATGTTTAAAAACGCTGTGATTTGAGGTTCCGATATGGTTGCTAATAACTTTGACAGTTTTTATGCCAGAACAATCGTTTATGCATCATTTCAAAGCATTACAGTTGCACTTTGTTTTGGTGTACAATTTGTGGCATAATGAATTTTTAAAAAAAATTGATTGATCGGTATATTTATTGGTACAGGTTTGGAAATGCTGTAATTTAAGGCTCCGATATGGTTGCAAATATCTTTTGTAGTTTTTATGTTATAGCAGTGGTTAATATATCTTTTTATTGCATTATAGTTGCATTTGTTTTGGTATATAATTTATTGCATAATATATTTTTAGAAAATGGCCAATTGGATAGATCGGTAGAATTATTTTCCCAGGTTTAAGAATGCGGTAATTTGATGTTCCGATATGGTTGTGAATAACTTTGACAGTTTTCATGCTATGACGGTCGTTTATGCATCATTTTAAAGCATTATGATTGTACTTTAATTTGGTATATCATTTGTGGCATAATGTGTATTTTTACAAATTGGTCAATTTGATAGATCGGTAGAATTATTGTTCTATGTTTAATAAACGTAGTAATCTGAGGTTCCCATATGGTTGCAATTAACTTTGGCAGTTTTCGTGCTAGGACAGTTGTTTATGCACCATTTTAAAGCATTAAAATTGCCATTTGTTTTGGTATATAATTTATTGCATAATGTATTTTTAGAAAATGGCCAATTGTATAGATCGGCAGAATTATTTTCCCAGGTTTAAAGAGGCGGTAATTTGAAGTTCCGATATGGCTGTGAATAACTTTGACAGTTTTCACGCTATGACAGTCATTTAGGCATCATTTTAAGGCATTATGATTGCACTTTAATTTGGTATATCATTTGTAGCATAATGTGTTCGTCTAACAAATG
>NW_025807898.1:0-9599 GCF_022045245.1 Lucilia cuprina
AACTTATTAATATAACTTTATAATTAGAATACTTAATAAAATTTAACATCTGACATTGCCCTTCTAATATATGTAATGTCAGGATTGTAATGATTCTAATAATAATTATAAGAAAATATATAGAAAATAATAAGAAAAAAATGTAAAATTTTCTCACAACTTTTGTAGATTTGTACTTAGTTCGTTGTTATAAAATATCAGCAGCATGACTTGATGGGCCCAGCAACCATGATGATGTTACAGTTGAACGGTTTATATTGTTTAGCTAAATTCATAAAATTGTATAACGTACTATTTTAGTACAATATCTCTTTTAGATTTTTGTATTTTTCAAATTAATTTCAATTAATATTCAGTGTTTTAATTTATTGTGATTTAATGCAAATTAAATTTCTAAATCTTCGAGTTATTTCCAATTTCATTAATTTGTTTCATCAAATTTTCATTTAATTAAATTCTTGGATTAAAATTGCTTAATTTAAATTTTTTCATATATGATTTCATGTTATTCAATTTTTATTTAATTTAAATTTTGCCATGAAAATTCACTTAAAAACTCATAATTTTAGGACGTTTAATTTGTTTAATTATAACTTCATTTCATTTTTTTTTCTATTTCAAATTTTTTTTTTTTTTTAAACTTATTAATTAAGATTACTTAATTGTAATTTAGAAAAAGTTTCATATAAGTTTTAAGAGGTTTTTAAAGTATTAATTTGTCGAAATTTTATCTTATATTATTATGGAAATTAGCTACTGATTGGCGATAAGGCCATAAGGCAATTATAAACTATTGGGTATTTCCATAAGGCAGTTATAAACTAAATCAAATTTTTCCTATTTTTATATGAATTTAGTTTAACAAGTTATGTATTTTTGTGCATTTGGCTATTCCGTAAAGATTATTCGAAGTACTTAAAATTTACTTAGGTGCTCTAAATGGAGACTACACTATTAAATAAATGACCAATTGTAATTAGGAATTAATTAAGACTATCTAATTCTTGATTAGTTTTTCCTTTTGACCCTTAACAATTTTAGTTCTTCTTTTACTTATCTGGTAATATTGGTGATTTGGGGAGTATATGATTAGCGACTAGGTGACCTGTTGACACGTGGTTATGATGACACATATGTTTAGAACCTGAGGTTGCACAAAGCCCCGTTGGCACGTGGTAAAATAGAACCACGTGTGCTTAAAACACATGAGGTTTCAGAAAGCCTCTTTGACACACGGGCAGGTGTTATGGAAGATCCTGGTGAAATGACGTGACTAGTGGACCATGTGGGCTTAAAAGTTTTGAGGTTTTACAAATCCTCCTTGAAGCGTAGATTAGTGTGACGAAAAGTCCACGTGGCTAAAAGGTTTGAGGTTTGATAAATCCGCTTTGAAACAGGGATTTATTATAAAAAAAACCAAGATACCGAAACTTCGTGGAGCTGGCGACGCTCCCAACAATCCTTCAATGAAATAGTTTCTTAGGAACTTTTAACAAAAATACCTAGAGATCACACGTGGTGAATTCCTTCCCTATGAAAAAGAAATATACCACATTGAGAAGAAAATATTCCATGTTAGCTAAGCACAAATGCCTTACCTTAGAATTTTTGAATTCCCTTAAGGATAATGGTTAATATTTGTCTGCTCCAAGGACACGATAAATTTAATTATGTTCACTGAACTTTTTCTTTTCCTTACTTGGTTTTTTTTTCTAATTTTACTTTAGTCGCCTTATTTTTCCGCACTTATTGTTGTCTATTCCACGTTCACTTTATTAATGACTTGGTTACAAAAAATTTTAAAGACAAGAAATAAATCTTCAAGAATATCCCGTTACTATTTTGCAAAAAAAAATCTATACATGTATATAAAAAAAAAGGAATGAATGGTAATGAAATATTGTCTACATATTTTTGCATTAATCTAAATGAGATAGAAATACATATGAATGCATAGTTAGTTGACAACAAGGGAAAAATAAAGAAAAAAATGCAAGAAAAGTAAAAAACTAAACCAAAAGATCTACTCTCATTGAGTGACTTCTGTACCAACAGCAAGAACAAAAAAACTGGTTTCTTCGTTGTTAAAAGAAGTTAAAATTTACAAAAGCAACCAATGCCATTAATATGTTAAGAGTGTGGTTGTAAAAAAAATACTAACTCTTTTTTAAGAAATAAAGAGATCGTCACATTTATTAACGAAGTAAAAAAAAATTAAAGAGATTAACCCACAACAAATCATGTGTATATTTATACTCATAAATATGAGTGTAAATAAAAGAAATATGTGAAACATTGGAATTTGTTTTACGTGTCCATTAAAAAGAAGTGTGGGAAGGAACTCTTAATGAAATTTGTTTTTCTTTTTTCAAAAAAAAAAAAAAAAAAAAAATACTTAAATTCAACAAAATAAAAAATAAAGGTTGTTTATAACATAAAAATCGTAACAAACCTGCTTTGAATTGAAAATTTTCCTAAATTGAAGTTCAAACAGGAACCGATTTTATTTTGTTTACATTACCTGATGTTGGTATATTTTGTAATGAGATCTTTTCGCAACACAATTTTTATTATTCGAAGATAAACGTGTGGCTCGACCCACAAAAGCCGGGCAAAAGTCACAATTTTAGGTCCGACGCGTGATACTTTCCTACATATTTTCCTTTTTGATCTTCTATATCATATAAATTATTACCTATTTTCTTTCTTATTTTGCATTTGATGTATTTGGGCATAAATTTTCTATTTATATGTTTCGACATATTACTCAAAATGTGGTTTTTTCTAAACACAATTTGCCCTTCGTGGTATTGAACAGGCCTGCTTCGAAGATTATATGTTTTAGAGGCCTTGATATGTGCATTTGTCAAGTTTTCACGAATCTTGTCCCTGATCTTGGTCAACTTATCTACATTATCCAGTATACAGACATCTTCGCCAGGCAAACACCCAATTCCATCTAGAATTCTATACCCAGATCCATGTTGTATCATGTTTTGACCAAATGTTGCATAATATGGACTGCATTTTATTGCTGTATGGTAGTCACTCCTTAATATAGACAGTATTTGAGGAATATATTTATCCCAATCTTTGTGGTCTTTATGCCCCTGTAGAAAACATCGAATTTTTGTAATTATCTCTCTGTTAGCGCGCTCTGATGCATTTGACTGCGGCGCATAGAAACCCGTGGTAATGTGATTTATTTCATACATGTCATAAAAATCTTTAATTTCTTTAGAAAGGAACTGTTTAGCATTATCGCTATGAATGTATCTAGGGACACCAAATGTTGGAAATAGTTCAGACTCAAAAAACAGAATAACGTTTGCAGTGGTTGCAGCCTTTAGTGGTTTTAAGAACAAAAATTTTGTCAAATGGTCTAAACATATGAATATTACTGAATTTTTCGCCTTTGTAAATGGATAGGGACCAAGGAAATCGCAGTATAATCTCTCAAATGGTCTATTTGTAATAACTTGGTTTCCCATTTGAGGCCTTGAAATTTGATTTGACGACTTTACACTCTTGCATATATCACAATTGGCTATATATGTTTTAATGTCATTAACCATTGTTGGCCAAAAGTATTTTTGGCGAATTCGATATAATGTTTTCGTTAAGCCACCATGATACGCAGCACTAGAATTATGAGCTGATTTAATGACATTTTCCGACAATGATTTTGGAATCCATAGCCTCCAAAGAGATTCTTCTTCATCCTCTGGACCTTGTCTGAAATTAACTCGTTTTAAAACCTTGTTTTCTGATATATAAAGATCTGGGAATGACTCTTTGTTTTCCGTAATAGTCTTTCGTAGTTGTTGGTAATCGTCATCTTCGAATTCCGGAGCTGATAAATCTATTTCTAAAGGTAGTTCTGTTAGAGTCAAGTCTTCGACGTCCATTCCCGATAAACAATGTTCAATTTTCCTTTTCGGTGTTCAATTCCAAAGTCATAACGTTGAAGCTTTAGGCTCCAACGTGCCAAACGTCCACTTAAATCTTTTTGTGACATAAGCCACTTCAAAGATGAGTGATCCGTGATGATACGGAAGCGCAAACCCTCGATATACGGACGAAACCTATTAACACTTACAATGGCAGCCAAACATTCTAATTCAGTTACCGTATAATTCTTTTGTGACTTATTGAGCTTTTGAGACACGTATGCTATTGGGTGTTCTTTTCCCTCATCGTCGTATTGAAATAATACGCCACCCACTCCAACTTTGGAAGCGTCACATTGTATCACGAACTCTTTCTCAAAATTGGGTTGTGCCAAAACTAGGGCAGAAGAAAGAGCCATTTTTAATTTTTCGAATGCTAATTTAGCCTCTTCTGTTAAGAAAAATGTACCTTTAGATTTCTTCAAACAGTCTGTTAGTGGTCCAGCGAGGTCGGCGAAATTATTGATAAATGAGCGATACCAGTTCGCCATGCCAATAAATCTTCGCACCTGTTTAGAGGTTTTAGGTAAGGGAAAATTTTTTATACATTCGACTTTAATGGGATCCACTTTTAGACATCCATTACCCACAATGTATCCTAGATAGCGAATCTCTTTTTGACAGAATTTGCTCTTTCCTACGTTAATCGTCAATTTAGCTGCTTTAAGACATGAAGCTACTTGGGACAAAAGATTAATGTGCGACTCGAAATCTGGACTGCAGACTAATAAATCGTCCAAATATATGAACACATTCTCTCGTAGACGAGAAGGTATAACCTTGTCCATTAAGCGACTCATGGTCTGAGGTCCGTTACATAGTCCGAATGGCATATATTTGTAATGGTATAACGGCTTACCTGGTATTACGAAAGCTGTCTTTTCTTTAGAAGAATCTGTCAGTTTTATTTGTAAGAAAGCGTCCTTTAAATCAATTCCGCTAATAAAAAATGTGTCTTTGAGTCTACTTAAAAGTCCGTTTATGTGAGGCAGTGGGTATGAATCCTTTTTAGTGACTTCGTTGAGTTTCCTCGAGTCTATGCATAGTCTCACTTTTCCTGGCTTTCTAACTAACACGGCTGGAGAACACCATGGGGAATTCGATTCTTCAATGACACCCATGCTCAACAACCTATCAATTTCCTTAAATGCCTCTTCCTGCCTTGGAGGAGAAAGTGGATAATGCTTACACTTTATTGGTACTGCGTCACCAGTTTCAATGTGATGTTGCAGTAAATCCGTACTACCCAAGCCCAATTTTTCGTATGAAGGAAATTCTAAAATGGTCTTATCTAAAAGCAACTTCTGTTCTGGAGTAAGTTCATGGAAATTGTGATCTAAACACGAGTCAGAAGAAATTTCTGAAATTTTACACTGATTAGTCGGAATTAATTCAGGGGCTAACGCGAACTCTCGCCAAAAATTTGTACCAAAATACGCAACTTGGCTCAATGAAGGAACTAAATAAAATTGAATTGGTCTTGTTACTCCTTTAAAATGTATTGGAAGAGTGCAGAAACCTACAACCTTCTGTTTACTACCATTTGCCGTTCGAACAGACGAACTAATCGGTGTATAGGATAAATTATTTTTTTCTAAAAATTGTAAACAGTCCTTGCCTAAAACTGAAACATTAGCTCCTGAATCAAGCAAACCCACTAATGTGTCGTCAATTACTTGGACCTTGGCAAATGGTCTGTCATCCGATCCGTGAATTATGGTAGACTCTAGGAGTTTTCGAAAATGTTTTCTTTTCTTGAAACGCAGCCTGCATTTCATTATCTTAAATGTTGGGCCTTTAGTAGTTTTCCGA
The DNA here is from genome assembly GCF_022045245.1 of Lucilia cuprina. Classification (NCBI taxonomy): domain Eukaryota; kingdom Metazoa; phylum Arthropoda; class Insecta; order Diptera; family Calliphoridae; genus Lucilia; species Lucilia cuprina. Next base: position 5,763 of record NW_025807898.1, read on the forward strand.
TTATTTGCGATAGTCTTATCCTTCTCGTTTTCGCTGGTGAAATTACTATATGTCTGAGTGACCTTATCGTTAGAGGAGGTATGTTTTGTAAAATTAGTACTAGGTCTTGATATATACAAGTCAAATGTTTGTGTAGAATTTTCTTTACTAGAAATTTCATTGATGGAATTAAAATTTGGCAAGGAATTTGAAGTTTTCGGATCACGTTCGTAGCTTAGTTCAAACTCGGGGTTTGAGGGGGTGGACGAGTGTCCCCGGTTGCCAGTTCGCCCACTTTGCGATTTCCCTGAAATACATGGTTATTTGGACACTTTGGTGTCAAACTACCTTTCTGTCCACATTTGAAACAAAATGGCTTTTTAATTTCTTCGGAGCAATATATGTAGGAATGACCGTATTCCAAACAATTCCAGCATTGAATGCGGGAATAGTCATATCTTGCTTTCCGATTATTCAATTGTAGTGACTCTAATTGAGGATCTATAGTTTCAGAATCGCAAATTTCCTCAGAAGGATTATCAAGTTCACTAATGTTTCTAGGCGAAGCTATGTTCGGAGTTTGAAATTTTGTGTCTCGTAGAACCTTCTCCGCTTTTCGGGCAATATCTCGGAAATCGTTTATATCGCGTGGTTGTGAATTAAATAATAAAAATCTTAAATTTGAATTTAGATTCCTCTTCATAATATCTATTAGTGCAGAATCTGGCAATGGATTTTGTAACCTTAGATTCATTGTTACAATTGAAGTATGGAAATCGTCATACGTTTCCTTATATTGTTGCCTACGCAACGAAATCTTCAGTAAAATTGAATAGCTAATATTTCGATTTTGCTTCGCAAAGAGCCAATACCATTGCTCAGCACGACCATCTAATAAAATGTGAAAATTCGAGAGTAAATGTTCATCGGAACATTTAGTACGCGAGCAAAGTGTTTCAACCTTGAAAAGAAAATCTGAGATAGATCCAGTACCGTCGTAGGATATTCTCCACTTTTCCAATTTCACATTTGGATTTTCTAATATTCTACTTTGACCTTCAGATATATGGTTAGAGTTTGAGAATGGTGTATTCGATGACGAAAAATTTGGTAAGTTTCATGGTTGTCTATTTGAAGTCACTGTAGAAGCACTACCAATTTGAGAAATGCTTTCCCTAATTGATGTAAGTTCTCTACGAAATTCTTCCTGTGTACTTCTCATAGTTTGCTGCATCAATTCTATTAATGAATCTAACGAGGACGTATTGTTTGGGTTTACACTAGTTGGATTAGGAGCTAACGACCCATTATTGTTGGAACCAGAAGGATATTCGAATGGAGTTACGTTCGGATTTAAGGACGTTCTTGATGGTACTTCCTCAGAAGCTACACAACTGAAAAGTTGTGGATGTGACGCTGAGTTTTGATCGTCCATAACTATTATATCCTGGAACAGATTAGAATGTAAACTATTTGAACTATGAGCTACTGTTTTATTTGTAGGGGAGTGAACAACTTTTGGTCTTTGACTTTTGGGACTACCCTGAAGTTCTATAGAAATGTTATTGCGTGAAGCAGATAAACGTCTACCTCCTCTACTAACCGAATTATTTGTAGGGCCTCTAGATGAATTTCTAGTGTTCATAACGAAATATTCAGAATACAAAAAAAAAATCTAAAGTATTAAAATTGAATTATATTGTGGTATAAAGAGCTTAAAAATTAAAAAAAATGAAACTATATGGAAACTAATTCACTATAGGTCGAATTAATAAATCGTAATAACAAAAAAAAATCAAATATGTTTGAGATCAAGTATCATATATATTAGGGGGGGAATAATAACTTCAACTAAATTAACCCAGAAGCTAAAAATCGTGTCCATTGAAAAGTTTTGTATGATTAAACTTCTAATAATAAAATTTGAATAAATTAGCTAAACTGTGTCAGGTTATAATACGGCAACATAAAAACCATAACAAGAAAGATAAATACGGACTCGTATAATATTCCTGACACAATGTTATCGTTCATTCTCAATGCAACTAAAATCGTAGTAATTTGCAAACTTCAATATTAGGACTCCTGAGATAAAAAAAAAAACAATAACCTAATGAGAACAAATATTTCATGCATACAAATTTTCTCATTCGCAGTTAGATTCTGAGACTTTATAGTCTGATAGAAGTCTAAGACTTAATTAGAAAATAGTATACAAAAGTGTGTACAATACACACAACAATATTTATTTAACCCATTATAGCTAAAATAAATTTGTATCATTTTGGATTTCAAATAAAGTTAACTGGTGTTGTTTGTTTAAATTGATATTCAGCCTGAAAAGGCTTTACGTTGGGCGCCATATATGTTACGCGCCGGTTGTAAGACGAATAATAAAAATTATTTGAGATTTTCAGAATTCATTTTTCCTAAACCATAAATAAAATATTGCTTAAGAGGCATGTTAGGTGACTTCCCAGCTAGCTATAGGTGCGGTAAAATTTGGTTCTTAACCCATATATTCTATTGCGCATAAACATATAACACACTATCCATGCCAACAAAATACCAATAGTGTGCAAAAAGAAAACAAAACTTCAAATAATAATTCACAAAACGAACCATGGCAAGATGTAACGCCAGGTAGGGTACACTTATTCCCACCCACTGACAGTAAGTCAGACGCCGTGACAAGAAAGATACCCTTATTATAACTTGTCCCTAAGTTAGACACGATTTTTACTTACTGAAGTTCATATTTGGTTTTAGTTATCATTCCCCGTTTAAATTATTTACAATTGCATGATTTTATGTTTTTTTTTTTTTTTGTTAAAATTAAACATTTCTTTAATTTTTTTATTAAATTTACGCGGACTAATTTCTTAAGATAGATATTTCACTTTGCAATAAATTATTTAATTTCATTTAAATTTTAATTTGCATGAAATCGTTTCACATTTAAACTGAATTCATTTTTAATTTAACACAAGTCTCAATTTATTTAATTCGGGTTTTAATTTTTTTCTTCAGATTTAATTAATTAAAATTTTTTTCCACATTTGATTTTCTTTTTTCTTGTTTAATTATATTTCAGGATATTTAATTTCATTCTTCTTGATCTCAATTGCTTAATAATTTACTTTATATTAGATTTCCTTTTTATATGCTTCGATTTGTTTCCATTTTTAAATTAGTATTAGAAATTTCTACATTTCAAAATTCTACTTTTGTTAGTTTTTAATGAATGAATGAATTAAATGAGTGATTTGGATGAATTATGATTATAAATGATATGAGAGAATGTTTTATGATTAAAAAAAAATTATTTACTGAAGTTCAATTTGCAAGACTTTTATCTTGTATCAAAATTTATTTTAAATTTTTTTTTCACAAATTTCCTCTTATCAAGATATATAACTTATTAATTATGAAGTAAAATTAAATTATGTTTAATCTTAATTAAAATTAAATCATATTTAATTTTATGTGTAATTAAAATCTAATATAAATAATATTAAATTTTAATTAAAATTTAGAAACTTATTAATTAAGATTACTTAATTGTAATTTAGAAAAAGTTTCATATAAGTTTTAAGAGGTTTTTAAAGTATTAATTTGTTGAAATTTTATCTTATATTATAAATTAGCTACTGATTGGCGATAAGGCCATAAGGCGTTTATAAACTATTGGGTATTTCCATAAGGCAGTTATAAACTAAATCAAATTTTTCCTAGTTTTATATGAATTTAGTTTAACAAGTTATGTATTTTTGTGCATTTGGCTATTCCGGAAAGATTATTCGAAGTACTTAAAATTTACTTAGGTGCTCTAAATGGAGACTACACTATTAAATAAAT
>NW_025807899.1:0-1184 GCF_022045245.1 Lucilia cuprina
TTGTAAACAAAAATAACTCACCACACCAAAAAAAATGTTTATTTTGATAAAACAGCTGTTACGGTTTGTTTTATTTTTCGTCGGGTTGTTTTCTTTATGTGCGTATAATTACTACTTTTTTTTACTTTTATTTAAGTCGACTTTTTTCATACATAATTGTTTATTAATCGTTAATAAATCTAAAAATTAAATTATCGATAAGAGTTGAAAATTTAAAGAGCATTAAATAGAATTCGCTCGTAAATCGAAACGAGTTAATCGCGAGTTTTATAATTTTGTAAATAAATTAAAATTTACAACACATAACCACTTTAACGATATGAAATAATCGAAAAATAGAAAATGCAATGAATCTATGTGCATATGTACCTACATAAATAAACATGTCCATTCATATCTATAACCCAATTTACACGATGATTTTTTTCATGTTTGCCCAGACGTCTGTTTTCATGTTTGTCGATGATTGGTGGTGAGCGGGGTAGAGAAGAATGGGGGGTAAGAAAACAAACATGATTTGGGATTTTCATGATTGTTTTTGACATTTCTCATTAAACTCATTCGTACTGTTGATATTATGCTCATGTAAAAAAATAATTATGTCTTTTTTTAGTATTCAGCAGTTCGACAAAGACTCTATGCATACGAAAAAGACAGTAATTTCGTCACTTTAGTGTCCTCTTTGTAAGCGGGAACGGAGAGAGTCGTTCCTAGAGATTATACTCTTAAAAGTTGTTTTTTTTTTGTTTTACTTTCGAAAGAAATTATTTTACCCATCTTTTGAAGAAATGATTACTACTTTCTACTAATATGCCACCATCTGGTTGACTCAAATTTATATCTTTCGGGTCAATCGTCACATTATTGTCCCATAGTATTCTAGAGAGTAGACACTTGAACTTTTTAAATTTTAGTTCCATTAATATCTTACCACCTGGCTGACTCCAATTCGTATGTTTTCGATCTTTCGTCACAAATAAACTCTTTGTAAGCGAGAGCGGATGCAATCATCACTTTACTGTCTCTTTGTAGGGTGTAGAGTGACGATTGACTTCCTCGTAGGACAAGCCCAAGTCAAAATGGTTGGTCACCTATGTAGTCAGGTTGGTAGGTTACGTGGTCAGTTCGGGACTGTCCCGTCGAACTGCAGGGTAAGAACAAAAATTTGCATACATATGTATGTG
>NW_025807900.1:0-1326 GCF_022045245.1 Lucilia cuprina
CTTTCATATCAGAAACCAAATTCGATAACAAAACTACAAAAATTTATTGGAATGATAAACTATTATCATCGATATGTACCAATGGTTGCCAAGTTTCTTTCGCCTCTTTATGAAATAATAACCAAAGCTTCTAAAACGAAAAGCAAAGAACTAGTATGGAATGTTGATGCTGAAAAAGCTTTTGAGTTACTGAAAGTGAAATTTTCCTAGAAAACTTTACTTACTCATTTTGATAAAAACGCTTACCTAACTTTAGCTGTAGATGCTTCTAATTTAGCCATTGGAGCTGTTTTACAACAACGTAAAAACAATAAAGTTGAACCACTTGCATATTTTTCTAGAAAATTAACTCCAACTGAGTGCAAATATTCTACATTTGACAGAGAACTTTTAGCAATTTATTCATCCGTAAAACACTTTAGACACTTCTTAGAGGGAAGAGAATTTTCAAATCTAACAGATCACAAACCCCTTACATATGTGTTGGATTCTAAAGTTGAAAGATCACCACGACAAACACGTCATTTAGAATACATAGCCCAATTTACTTGAAATATATGTTTTATAAATGGAAAGGATAATATTGTAGCCGATACACTTTCTAGACCGTCTGAAATCTTTGCTTTTTCTAACCAAAATATTAACCTTGAAATACTTTATAAAGAACAACAAGGAGATGAGGAATTAAAAAATCTTATAAGGGATAAGAAAACGAAAAATAATTTGAAATAAGTTGATATTCCATCACATAATTTTAAAATATGGTGTGATATTTTAGATAAAACTAATCGTCCTTTTGTTCCACTCTCTTTAAGAAAAACTGTTTTTCATAATTTACATTCTATATCACACCCAGGAATTCGTGCAACACGAAAACTGATACAAAGTAAATATTTTTGGCCATCAATGCGAAAAGATATAAATTTTATGGCTTCTAATTGCATTGAGTGTCAAAAATCAAAGATCCAAAGATATACCAAATCTGACATTGAGAAAATAAATATTCCCCAAGCAAGGTTCGAACACATACACATGCACATCGTCGGACCTTTTCCAGTGTCAAATGGAAATAAATATATTTTGACAATAATTGACAGATTCACTAGATGGTCAGAAGCATACCCAATTAAAGACATTACAGCCCAAACAATAGTAAACACTTTCGCATACAATTATATCCCTAGATTTGGCGTTCCACTTAAAATTACGGTTGACCATGGAACACAATTTACATCTAAATTATTTAACGATTTAACGAAGCTTTTAGGAACACATAAAATCCATACATCCAGTTATCACCCGCAAGCGAATGGAATGATTGAACGC
>NW_025807901.1:0-1564 GCF_022045245.1 Lucilia cuprina
TATCCTTTTCCCAAATTTACCGAGGATCGGCCCATATTTGACCTATATAATGCCTTATTTAGAAATTTTAGTTTTTTATCAATAAATGGCTTGAATATTTTGGAATTAAATATTTTATAAAAAGTAAAAATTTTAAAAATATACTCATGGTGTAGGGTATTATATGGTCGGCCATGCCCGACTATACTTTCCTACTTGTTTAATTTTGATATTGCTGATATTTACATGATAAAATCAAATATTTCGAAATGAAAAATTTTTCTTAAAATGTACCTGATATTGTATATTTTTTTTGATATTGTTGATAATTACATTATAAAATCAAATATTTCGAAAAAAAAAATTCTAACAAGGTACATGATATTGTATAGTTTTTTCTGCAAATTCGAAAATTTGTAAATACATATATCTTACTTAAATACATCATATTTTGTATAAAAAGTAGCAAAACTCTAGAATAAGTCAAACAAATAAGTAATGATATTAAAAATAGGTAGCATAACTGAAAAAAATAAACAATTCCAACATTGGAATGTATTGTATTTACTATATAATTTCAACTTTGAGGTATAGTGTAATATTTCCCAAAAAACTCTAAAATAAGTACAAAATTAAGTAATTTGTTGATAAAATTAGCAAATATATCTATACGTTACAAATAATTGCAATTCAATGTTTTTTAAATCGTTTTCATACATTACCCACACATTTTTTAATTTTGATATTGCTGATATTTACATGATAAAAACAAATATTTCGAAATGAAAAATTTTTCTAACAATGTACCTGATATTGTATAGTTTTTTGAAATTCATTGATTTTACTATGAGTTGTGTTTTTGAAATCTTTGATTTAACGTACCTGATATTGTATGGTTTTTTCTGCAAATTCGAAAATTTGTAAATACAATATAAGTAAGACTTAAATACATCATATGTTGTATAAAAAAGTAGCAAAACTCTAGAATAAGTCAAACAAATGAGTAATGATATTAAATGTAGGTAGGATAACTGAGAAAATAAACAATTCCAACATCCGAATGCATTGTATTCACTACACAATTTCAACTTTGATAAAATAATATAATATTTCGAAATAAAAAATTTTTCTAACTGTGCCTTATATTGTATAGTTTTTTTTTTTGTTTAATTCATTGATTTTACTATTAGTTATGTTTATGAAATCTTTTATTTAACGTATAGTGTACGATTTCCCAAAAAACTCTAAAATAATTACAAATATTAAGTAATTTGATGAAAAAATTAGCAAATATATCTATACGGTACAAATAATTGCAATTCAATGTTTGTAAATCGTTTATCATACCCACATATTTTTTAATTTTGATATTGTTGATATTTACATTATAAAATTAGATATTTCTAAAGAAAAAAAATCTAACAAGGTACCTGATATTGTATAGTTTTTTCTGCAAATTCGAACGTATAATACCCCCCACCACTGTAGTGGGGAGGGTATTATACGTTTGTGCTGATGTTTGTAACATACAAAAATATTGGTCCAATACCCACCTTAAAGTATACCGATCGATTCAGAATCATTT
>NW_025807902.1:0-1304 GCF_022045245.1 Lucilia cuprina
TTGCATTATAGTTGACATTTGTTTTGGTATATAATTTGTTGCATAATATATTTTTAGAAAATGGCTAATTGGATAGATCGGTAGAATTATTTTCACAGCTTTAAAAAAGCGGTATTTTGGGGTTCCGATATGGCTACAAATAAGATTGACAGTTTTCACGCTATGACAGTCATTAAGGCATCATTTTAAAGCATTATGATTGCACTTTAATATGGTATATCATTTGTAGCATAATGTGTGTTTTTACAAATTGGTCAATTTGATAGATCGGTAGAATTATTGTTCTATGTATAACAAATGCAGTAATCTGAGGTTCCGCTATGGTTGCAATTAACTTTGGCAGTTTTCGTGCTACAACGGTCGTTTATGCACCATTTTAAAGCATTAAAATTGCCATTTGTTTTGGTATATAATTTATTGCATAATGTATTTTTAGAAAATGGCCAGTTGGATAGATCGGTAGAATTATTTTTCCAGGTTTAAAAAGGCGGTAATTTGAAGTTCCGATATGGTTGTGAATTACTCTGACAATTTTCATGCTATGACAGTCATTTATGCATCATTTTAAAGCATTATGATTGCATTTTAATTTGGTATATCATTTGTGGCATAATGTGTTCGTCTAAAAATGGTCAATTTGAAGGATCGGTAGAATTGTTGTTCTATGTTTAATAAACGCAGTAATCTGAGGTTCCGATATGGTTGCAATTAACTTTGGCAGTTTTCGTGCTTGGACAGTCGTTTATGCACCATCTTCAAGCATTAAAATTGACATTTGTTTTGGTATATAATTTATTGCATAATGTATTTTTAGAAAATGGCCAGTTGGATAGATCGGTAGAATTATTTTCCCGGGTTTAAAAAGGCGGTAATTTGAAGTTCCGATATGGTTGTGAATTACTCTGACAGTTTTCATGCCATAACAATCATTTATGCATCATTTTAAAGCAATATGATTGCACTTTAATTTGGTATATCATTTGTGGCATAATGTGTTCGTCTAAAAAATTGTCAATTTGAAGGATCGGTAGAATTGTTGTTCTATGTTAAAAACACTGTGATTTGAGGTTCCGATATGGTTGCAAATAACTTTGACAGTTTCATGCCATAACAATCGTTTATGCATCATTTTAAAACATTACAGTTGCATTTTGTTTTGATGTACAATTTGTGGCACAATGAATTTTTACAAAAATTGGATAGATCAGTATATTTATTGGTACAGGTTTAGAAATGCGGTAATTTAAGGCTCCGATATGGTTGCAAATATGATTTATAGTTTTCATGTTATAGCAGTGGTTTAT
>NW_025807903.1:0-1510 GCF_022045245.1 Lucilia cuprina
ACTGAACTAGAACTGAACTAGAACTGAACTAGAACTGAACTAGAACTGAACTAGAACTGAACTAGAACTGAACTAGAACTGAACTAGAACTGAACTAGAACTAATGTAGAACTTATATAGTTAGTTTCAAGGATTATATCAATTGTATACATGTTATTAAGTGTTTTACTAATATTTATTTTAATTATTCTTATTAATTGCATATGTATGTATGTGGAATTATTCTCCTGAACGCAAATATCATATATATTTTAAAAAATGTTTAATTTATTTAGTCAAGTACAAATGAGTAAATTATCTTATACCATTAATTGGTCTTGACTACTTTAAGATAACTAGAATTTCAAAAAAAATGGTTTGTACTCACCATACGTGAAGCTTCATTATCATGGAAATGTTTAAAATCTGTACTGTAAATACGTCTCACTAGTTCTCCATTTGTTATCAATAATTGAGGACTACGACAACTGAAGATGCCCACAAAATTTTCGGTGTGTTTGTATTTTCTATTAAAAATAATTTAAAACAAAATGTATGTTAATTAATATGTAAATAAATTAATTAATTAATACTTACTCATAAATATCTTGTATATCATAAGCTATATGACGTTTTTGTGTCAAAACACTGGGATAATTGCCAACAAATGGCAGTGGTTTGGGACTGACAATGCCAAATTTTTTCCAATAATTAAAATTCGATATTAGAAATAGATAAAACAGTATAATAAATGCTATAATGCAAAAAATTATTGTTAAAAACATTTCTGAATATTTCAATTAAATGCTTAAACTTCTGTTATTATCGAGAGCTACGAAAGAAATGAAATCATTTTGAACGAATTCGTTTTTAGTAAACTTTTCGAATAAAACTTTTTTGTTTTGTTACGAGAATAATTTAGAATTAAATGAAATGGAGATTAACATCTGAAGTATACAAATGTTATTGATTATTTGAGAGAGTAGAATTTGTAAATAACAATAACAATTTATACTTTCACATATTAAAACACCTAATTAATTAAACAATAATGATTACAATTATCGCTAGAAAAATAGTATACATACTACCAAAACTAATTTATTGGTTTTATTATACAATATACACCCTCTGCATATGAGGCCTCTCATTAATTGCAAAAAAACTAATCACACTCTTTAAAAACGAATTTCTCAATGAAGAAAATAAACTAAAAATTATGGTCTACACGACTAATATCAGATTTTGATACAAATTCGGGCATTTGCATTATTTCTAATTGTTCTATTATCTAATAAAAAAATTAAAATTCATATAAATATTTTGTATCGATTTCATCAGTTTCATATGATAAAACTAAATAAGTTTTTTATATAAATATTAGATAATAGAGATAAAAAGGGAAATATTAGTTAAACAACTCAACTGAACTAGAACTGAACTAGAACCGAACTAGAACTGAACTAGAACTGAACTAGAACTGAACTAGAACTGAACTAGAACTGAACTACAACTGAACTAGAACTGAACT
>NW_025807904.1:0-1638 GCF_022045245.1 Lucilia cuprina
CTAGACTATAGACTAGACTATAGACTAGACTATAGACTAGACTATAGACTAGACTATAGACTAGACTATAGAATAGACTATAGAATAGACTATAGACTAAACTATAGACTAGACTATAGACTAGAATATAGACGACAATATATACCATATACTAGACTATAGAATATACTGTAGGCTAGACTATAAACTAGATTATAGGCTAGATTGTAGACTATACTATGTGCTAGTCACTACCATAGTATAGTTCTTATTCTATTACACTCTGTCTGGTGTCTAGTGTTTGTTTTGTCTGTAGTCTTTACGAGAGTCTAGTCCGTTGTCTATTCTATTATCCAGTCTACATATATATGGAGTCCCTAGTCTTGCCAATAGTGGAGTTTATAGTTTAGTCTGAGTATTTTGTGTATAGTGTAGCCTAGTTGATATGTTTTAGCTTTCACTGTATTACCAACCATTCAAAAGGTACGTGTTAAGAGCTAAGCATGTGAAATATCTCGTAGGTATAAAAAAAAACTACACCACAGTTAAAACGTCATTCATTATTGATGCGTCCAAATGTAAGTGGTAACTTCTACTCTATCTATGAGCCACCTTTTTCATACCTAGTTACTGTTGTTGTTGTTGCTGTCGTTCTTTTCTTTCTCATCCACATTTATCCATCCGACTCATTAAGATAATATTAGTAATGTGAACAATGCAACTGCACGTGTCCATTGTTGTCTAAAATCTAAACAAAAGAAATAGATGCAGTAAAAACTAAATTGTAGAAAAAAATATCTAAATTTACTTTCCTTGGTATGTTTCCATGTGTGGTGTATCTACTTATTATATTGTACCGCCCGCCTTTACTGAGGCATATTTTAAAGTCAGTTTATATTTAGTTTTTTTGTTTTTTTTTTTTTTTTTTTTTTTTTTTTTTTTTTTTTTTTTTTTTTTTTTTGTGGGCTCTTTATTGTTTAAATAGGGTGTTGTAATTTAGAGCTCTTTTGTTTTCTGCTGTCCGAAATTTTTGTGTGTTTTTTTAACTATTTATTTGAAGTTTAAACTAAATCATGTTATGTTGCATTATCATAGTCTTGCGAAATGACCTTCACTTATGATTAAAAAAAAGGAGTATGTGGAAAAATAATTTTTATTCAAAATAATTTTTTAATGATTGTGAGAGTTGGCTATTGAATAGATAATAATTAGTTGATGGAGCAAAAAATTTTATGAAATTTTATATTAAATATTAAACAAAAAAATGAATTTTGACACTATTTAGTACCCAGCATTCCGACACTTTGAAAAGAGTTTATCTCAAAATACATTTTCTTAAATTTTTATTAAGTTTCACACATACAAGTGCTTGAAAATTTAATAAAATTCCACATTCGCTGCAATAATTTCCATAAATTACTTTAAATATTTATTACTCAATCCACAAATAAACCTTCAGTATTTTAACCCATATTTAATATACATATATACAAAAAACGATTTTTATACGAATTTTTCTTTAAAATAAATTTGCTTTATTCGTTTTCAATTTAATTTCTGCTCTTCATTGCATCATTTAAAATTATTGATTTTATGCAAAAATTGTTTCCCTTTTTGTACTGATTTTATATGTACAAAACAAATACAAATACATATACA
>NW_025807905.1:0-1022 GCF_022045245.1 Lucilia cuprina
CATATCAGCTAAGCTTAACAATGATTGATGGAAAGGTCAGTAATGCCATAACAGAAACTTCTTCCTTCTGGAGATGCTCAATATGTAATGAGAAAAAGTCGCAATTCTTAAATATAAACAAAAGCAGAAGTATTAACGAAGAAGTCCTGTCTTTCGGAATTTCACCACTTCATGCCAGAATACGATTTTTAGATTACTTTTTACACATAGCATACGACCTCAAATATAGAAGTGTGCCAGAGAATCTTACTAAATCAACAAAAAATAATGAAGAATTGAAAGAACTGAGAGCTGCGGAAAAAAGCAGAATCAAAGAAGAATTTAAAGTTCAGATGGGATTAAACATCGACAAACCACTTCCAAGTTGCGGTAGTACAAATGGCTTGAAATTTTTTGTAAAGGGTCGAGAATTTCCATATCTAACTAAAAAAAAGATATTAAGGGATAAATATGGACTAAATTGTTGTAGCTATCTGCGACCCTATTAAAATTTTGATATAAATCATAGTTTTAGAAATTTAACAAATATGTAATATATGACAAAATCTTTATTTATAAACAAAACTCAATGAAATCTTCAACGCTTGTTAAATTTGTTATTTCAAATAAGAAATGTTATTTCAAAAAAAAAAATTGAAAACGTCAAAGGGCATCCCGCAATTCCCAAAAATAGGAATGAAAATCCCAAAAATGGGATTTTTTACATTTTTGTCCATAGGGTCCACATTTCTTTCAGGGCTGGGAAAATACTTTTGGAGTTAATAGAAAACATATTGAGGTTTCCAAAACTGCTTTCAGTTTTCTGATCCCAGCTTTGGGATTTTAGAACATGTCGCCCAAAGTTAAAGTTTTGATAAAAAATAGGTCATATTCGGAAGGACGCAGTGGCAACATTTTCAACAAATAGGACAAGCTTTTACGCCAAAGCGTTCTGCGTAAAGATACCTTTTAGAAAACTATAGAATTGTTATATGTTCTTAAAGAAAATTTTATTTTATTAATAAAAGAGTTAAGACACATTT
>NW_025807906.1:0-3512 GCF_022045245.1 Lucilia cuprina
TAGTTCTGTTCTAGTTCGGTTCTAGTTCTGTTCTAGTTCTGTTCTAGTTCTGTTCTAGTTCTGTTCTAGTTCTGTTCTAGTTCTGTTCTAGTTCTGTTCTAGTTTTGTAAATTTATTAAATAACATTTTTCATTTCTTAATAAATTTGATTTTTGTGTCGTTTTAAAAGAATTTTTATATTTCCTTAAATCCCACATATGTATTTTTTCTCAAAATGTTGCCTATTTTCAGGCTTCACATAAACTGAGTAATCTTCTAAGTTTTTTTCTACTACAATTTCCATAAAATAATTTATTATTCTTACCAGTTTATTTTAGGATTTACAAGAGACTTAAAAATAAATTTCATGTTATAAAATATTGTGCCACTTACGTCCTGTATATCATAATACTTACAAAAAAAAAGCAAGTGCCCATATGTTAGATTCTTTATGAAAATAGTTTTTTATTTTACAAAAGAAACAAAACACATGTGCATTACAGACGACGTAGCAGCAAAAGAAAAAGGCCGTTTTCATAATTTAGCCTGCAATTGTAGAAAAATGAATGACAGCAATTTTTATATGGCATATGACCACGACATTTAAACTTTTGCTGTTATAGTTGTTGCTGGCTGTTCGCTATAGTTTGTGCCGTCATGTTGTGACGCATATTATTAGGATTTTACATATAAAGTGTGTTTAAGGAAATTTTGTAGGGGCTTTTTAGATTTTTGCTTTAGAGGAGGTTTTTTTTGAATTTTTTTATTTCATTTCTGCTGTTTTAGTTCATTTAGTTTTTAGTTTGGATTTTGTCGGTTTTCAGTTTGTTTATTTGTTAGTTCAAATATTGTTGCGTTTATCTGTTGGCGTGTGTGTGTGTGCATGTGTATGTCGTTGTCAGTCATTCAGACCAAATGACTGACATTGTATTTTACATTTACTGACAACCAGGCGTTACAGCATAAAAATACCAAAAAAAAAAACAGGAATCGAAAAAGGACGAGGGCAGTCAGAAAAGAACGTTTAAAGATTTTATTATTGAACTTACAATTTTAAAAGTTAAGAATTTTCAAAAATATTGATTGATTTGCAAAATTTTGCTTTTAAACATCGGTACGTATGATTGATATTAATAAGGACAATTTTTAGAAAATCCTTTGCTAAGACCACAGTTTTCAAGATATTTTAAAGATTAAGGTCTTTAATGAAAGCAGTTATTTCAAGTTTTAAATGTATTTCAGAATTTTAGTTTTGAAAGACTTTTTGGTCTGTTTTTGTTGAAAAAAAACACACACATTTTTTCAGCCTTTAACCAATAAATGCATTTCTACACTTCAATGGCTGTTTGGTCGAATAGTTTTGTTTGTTTTTATACGTTCTACACACACTCACATACCTATACATACTCATCCATAGAGTTCACTATTTCAAAACATGTAAATGTATGTTTGTTTGTTTTCTACTCACCCAGGCTATACAAACAAATAAACAAACACACACATATATGTATGTATACGGCTCAATAAGTATGTATATGAGTGTCTCGTAAGTTTGTATTTGTACTTTAGGTTTTTGTGTTTAAATAAGCAGCAGCAATTGTATGTTAAGGCTATAAATGCCAAACATACGATTGCTTCTTGTTTATGAGTAAATATTGGCTAAAAGCCAAAAAGTATGCAATACTTTTTTTGTTCTTTTTTTATACATTCTCTAGTTATATCAGTCCTTGCTATTGTTGGCTTTACATTGATTCCTTCCTTTATATAGAGTGCATAAGTGCATGTGTATGTGTGTGCTGTTTGTACAAAGTTTAAAAAAACAAACAAATGAAGCTTTTAATGCGTTTTTTATCTGTTTTTTTCTTTCTATATTTTGTAATCCTGCCTTGAAATATGTTAGACAAAAAGTATGGTAAAAACACAAGAGATAAAGTAAAGTAAAGTAAAACTTTGTAACTGTTTTGTTTAAATATTTAAAATTTTTTTTATAAAAAACGATTAGTTTTTAGGTCAAAAATTTATATTTAAATTTAGAAAATGAAAATTATATTATTTACAAGTAGTTTGAAGAGTTTAGAAGTAATAGAAATTTTTTCAAGGAATTACATCTTTAAGCCTCATTTATTAGCATTCATTTGAGTAATTAAACTTTAAAATTACGCTAATAGTTAGGTTACTATAATTAATTTAGTCAAACAACTTCTTATTAATATCAATCATACGCAACCGGTTACTTAGAAATATTTACATTAAAAATACTTGTTTTAAATTTGAATTATTTAAAATAAAAATTTCCTTTATAAACTTTAAATAAAGATTACAACTTAATACAACAAGTAGTATTGATTTTTAAATTATATAACCAGCAGATCTTTTTTTAACAAAAATATCTTTATAATTACGTATATTTTGATATTTTTTCCAATTCACTTTATCTCGCTATTTCCAAGAAAATTTAATTACATTTTTTTCCACATCGAGATTAAACACAAACTCAGATGAGTTTTTGTTGGTGGAATGTAATAAAAAAATAAGCAAAAAACTGCAAAAAAAATCCTATATAAATTGGCTGCCTTGGCATTTATAATCCTGTATAGAGTGTCTATATGTTCATTTTACAATTTAAGCTTAAAGATTTTATTGCTGGGTGTTTCTGGTTGTGGCCTCTTCCAAAAGCCCAATGTGTTTCTGTCTATCTGTCGGTCTGCTTGTGTAAGTGTAACTTACATGTGTGCTGGTTACAGATTTAATCATTGTTTAAAAATGAAATGAGCATGAAGGTGATAAGCACCACATAAGCAGCTTTAATATACAATTAACAAAAGCAAAAAAAAAGTGAACACAAAGTTATATTTAGGTAGAGATTTGTGTTATAAAATTGTCTTTCAATATATTGAAGGTTATTCAAGTGAAAAAATTAAATCACTTTATTATTAGTTATATAATTAAATGAGGTTAATAAAAATATTATAAAAATTTAAAAATCAGAATATTTGTTTACATATTTTACATTTTTACAAAGTAGCTTGAAATGCTAAATAATTCAAATATATATTAATCATACGCGGTGAGGTACAGTGAACAGCAACAGAAACAGAACTTGAAAAGAACTAGAACAGAACTAGAACAGAACTAGGACAGAACTAGAACAGAACTAGAACAGAACTAGAACAGAACTAGAACAGAACTAGAACAGAACTAGAACAGAACTAGAACAGAACTAGAACAGAACTAGAACAGAACTAGAACAGAACTAGAACAGAACTAGAACAGAACAAGAACAGAAAAAGAATAGAACTAGAACAGAACCAGAACAGAACCAGAACAGAACCAGAACAGAACCAGAACAGAACCAGAACAGAACCAGAACAGAACCAGAACAGAACTAGAACAGAACTAGAACATAAATAAAACAGAAATAGAAGAGAACTAGAACAGTACTAGAACAGAACTAGAACAGAACTTGAACAGAACTAGAACAGAACTAGAACAGAACTAGAACAGAACTAGAACAGAACTAGAACAGAACTAGA
>NW_025807907.1:0-1208 GCF_022045245.1 Lucilia cuprina
AACAAAAACCTATTTCTTATTTTAGGAGTTTGTTTTACTTTTGCACTTTTATTATACCCTTCACCTTCGTGAGCAGGTGAAGGGTCAATGTTTTAGTTTTACTTCAGGCACTTACTGAATTCGCCTTGATTAGTAATTTACGTTGGCCACATAATACTTCTTTTCGGAGTTTAAATATTAGTAAATGCTTTTATATTTTTATTTTTGACTTTGCAATGAATTTACCTCATACTTAAAAATATGGATATGGATTTAAAAAAAGGTTCTGTTCAAAATATTTATAGTATTTTTGCTAAAAATATTTACCCATGCAAGCTATTGCATATTGCAGCTTACAGACAAATATAAAATGTTTTCACATACAAAATATTACGCAGCAACTCGCTAACATATTTATAATATTTATAATATTTATAGTCGCGACTATCAGGTTACAATATTTTTACTGTCAAACTTAAATATTATTTACTATAGGAAATGACTTATGGTCTAAAATTTAACATTTCATGTTGGACTTGAAAAATTATAAAATGTGAAAAATGTATACAAGATATAACCAAATTTTATTTAGAAAATAATTGAAAACGTTTATATCTATGTATGTAACATATAATACCCTCCCCACTATAGTGGTGTTGGGTATAATTATACAAATTTGCATTTTTAAAATTTATTTTTATTTTAAATTTTTGAACCCCCTTCTTTTGCACAAGAAATTGAAGTTAAATAAAAATAACCTTGTATTAATTTTACTTAGTTCTTACTTTGTTTGTAACAGCAAATACCAATTTCACACAAATTTATTAAACATATTCTTAGCCTCTCTAACAGACTTACAAAAATGTCTTTCTTCATTGGGGAAGTAGTTGTTCTAAAATCTTGTAATTTTAACTAGAAAGGATCTTGTCATATACAAAGACGAGTGATTTGGACATACCTGGGTGTTCGTTCTCAACGACCTACCAAAATTGAACCTCTCAAACAGATACGGAGGTATGACATACTTAACAATTTTATAAAAATAAAGTAACAATCGTACATTAATAAAACTCTGCAAGTCGGAGCCCAAAATACTAAAGACATGCCTAGAAACATGCTCTCGAAACTTCAAATTAAAAATGTACCTCACAACACGATTAAAGCATAGTTTTAATTTAGCCAAATTTTGTTGGGACATGTCCAGTGTTGCCACCAAAAAATTTAGAAAC
>NW_025807908.1:0-2724 GCF_022045245.1 Lucilia cuprina
AGAACAGAACTAGAACAGAACTAGAACAGAACTAGAACAGAACTAGAACAGAACTAGAACAGAACTAGAACAGAACTAGAACAAAACTAGAACTGAACTAGAACAGAATTAGAACCGAACTAGAACAGAACTAGAACAAACCTAGAACAGAACAGAACAGAATAGAACTAGAACAAACCTAGAACTAGAACAGAACTAGAACAGAACTAGAACAGAACTAGAACAGAACTAGAACAGAACTAGAACAGAACTAGAACAGAACTAGAACAGAACTAGAACAGAACTAGAACTAGAACAGAACTAGAACTAGAACAGAACTAGAACAGAACTAGAACAGAACTAGAACAGAACTAGAACAGAACTAGAACTGAACTAGAATAGAACTAGAACTGCACTATATATAGCCTATATTCTAGTTTAATATATAATCTGAATTATAGTTTGTTTATAGCCTATTGATTTGTCTAAACAACAATTTAGTCGATAGGTTGAATTAGTTTTAACCATAGTTTATATAATAGAGTCTTGGTTATAGTTTAGTCTAGAGTATATGCTAGTCTAGGTCTATAGTTACGAATATAGTATAGTCTATTGTCTGACTAAAGTTTAGTCAATAATCTGGAGTTTAGTGCTGACTCTAGTCTGGACTATAAATAGCTTATAATATAACCTACAGTATCGTCTATAATCTAAACTACAGCATAGCTAATAGTGTGAACCAGAGTGTCCTCTAGAGCCTGGTCTATAGCTAAGCTTATAGTATCTACAGTTTTGTCTATAGTCATGACTAATGTCAAATGTATAGTTTTAATAGTCTTGACTAAAGTTTAGTCTATAGTTGTGACAATGTCAGCTATCTGTATTATCACAGTCACAATACTTCAACCTTTATTCCTACTAATCGAAAATTACATACCATTTCTTTAAATCATTTGTATTAATTATAGTTAAACCCCTCCTTAACTTTTATCTAAATTTGCTACTTTTGTTATTATTATCAAAATATTTTGTTGCTACAAATTACTTTGACATAAACTTAAAAGAAAAAAATTCCACATTGTAATCAGTGCATAGAAAAAACCTTTAAACAAATGCTTAATTTCTTGTGATGATAAGAAATTGTGTACATATTTTAATTTTGAGTTAGAAAACAAAAAATCATTTAGGAACCCCTCGCTTTAGGTGTGGACCTTGAAATTCGTACTTGGTAACTTGAAAGAAAAAAACTACACTCATTTTGAATTACACAGAAATGTATGCGCAATATTTATATGTCATTATACAGGTTTTCTTTACGAAATTTATCGCTAAAACTATGTACAAATAGAATATTACCTCACTAGTATTTTTGTATTTATTTGGTAATTGTTGTTGTCCTATGATAGTATAATTTTGTTTTTATAAAATAGATATCAAATAGGTTATTAAAGAAATAAATCGTATTCATGTGGGAATTTTAATGGGAATTTGAGATATATATACTTTTTGATATAATGGAATTAAGTCTAGTTTAAAATATATATATTCTGGACTATAATGTAGTCTATAGTCTGGACTATATTATACTCTACAGTCTGCACTACAATTTGCACTATAACCTGAGCTAAGTTAGGACAACACACTTGTCCATAACAGAAATATAATCTAGTCAAAATTTGGGATAATAGTGTACTGTATAGCGTCTATAGATAAAGAGATATATAGATAGATTTATAGGTACAAAGATAGATAGATAGATAGATAGATAGATAGATAGATAGATAGATAGATAGATAGATAGATAGATAGATAGATAGATAGATAGATAGATAGATAGATAGATAGACAGATAGATAGATAGATAGATAGATAGATAGATAGATAGATAGATAGATAGATAGATAGATAGATAGATAGATAGATAGATAGATAGATAGATAGATAGATAGATAGATAGAAAGATAGATAGATAGATAGATAGATAGATAGATAGATAGATAGATAGATAGATAGATAGATAGATAGATAGATAGATAGATAGGCAGATAGGCAGATAGATAGGCAGATAGATAGGCAGATAGATAGGCCTATCTATCTATATTTCTGTCCATAACAGAAATATAATCTAGTCAAAATTTGGGATAATAGTGTACTGTATAGCGTCTATAGATAAAGAGATATATAGATAGATTTATAGGTACAAAGATAGATAGATAGATAGATAGATAGATAGATAGATAGATAGATAGATAGATAGATAGATAGATAGATAGATAGATAGATAGATAGATAGATAGATAGATAGATAGATAGATAGATAGATAGATAGATAGATAGATAGATAGATAGATAGATAGATAGATAGATAGATAGATAGATAGATAGATAGATAGATAGATAGATAGATAGATAGATAGATAGATAGACAGACAGATAGATAGATAGATAGATAGATAGATAGATAGATAGATAGATAGATAGATAGATAGATAGATAAATAGAAAGATAGATAGATAGATAGATAGATAGATAGATAGATAGATAGATAGATAGATAGATAGATAGATAGATAGATAGGCAGATAGATAGGCAGATAGATAGGCAGATAGATAGGCAGATAGATAGATAGATAGATACATAGATAAGTAGATAGATAGATAGATAGATAGATAGATAGATAGATAGATAGATAGATAGATAGATAGATAGATAGATAGATAGATAGATAGATAGATAGATAGATAG
>NW_025807909.1:0-1368 GCF_022045245.1 Lucilia cuprina
AATGTGTTCGTCTAAAAAATGGTCAATTTGAAGGATCGGTAGAATTGTTGTTCTATGTTTAAAAACGCTGTGATTTGAGGTTCCGATATTGTTGCAAATAACTTTGACGGTTTTCCTGCCAGGACAATCGTTTATGCATCATTTTAAAGCATTACAGTTGCACTTTGTTTTGGTGTACAATTTGTGGCATAATGAATTTTTAAAAAAAATTGAATAGATCGGTATATTTATTGGTACACGTTTAGAAATGCGGTAATATAAGGCTCCGATATGGTTGCAAATATCATTTATAGTTTTCATGTTATTGCAGTCGTTTATATATCTTTTTATTGCATTATAGTTGCCATTTGTTTTGGTATATAATTTATTGCATAATATATTTTTAGAAAATGACTAATTGGACAGTTCGGTAGAATTATTTTCACAGCTTTAAAAACGCGGTATTTTGAGGTTCCGATATGGCTACAAATGACATTGACAGTTTTCACGCTATGACAGTCATTAAGGCATCATTTTAAAGCATTATGATTGCACTTTAATTTGGTATATCATTTGTGGCATAATGTGTTCGTCTAAAAAATGGTCAATTTGAAAGATCGGTAGAATTATTGTTCTATGTTTAATAAACGCAGTAATCTGAGGTTCCGATATGGTTGCAATTAACTTTGGCAGTTTTCGTGCTAGGACAGTCGTTTATGCACCATTTTAAAGCATTATGATTGCACTTTAATTTGGTATATAATTTATTGCATAATGTGTTCGTCTAAAAAATGGTCAATTTGAAGGATCGGTAGAATTGTTGTTCTATGTTTAAAAACGCTGTGATTTGAGGTTCCGATATTGTTGCAAATAACTTTGACAGTTTTCATGCCAGAACAATCGTTTATGCATCATTTTAAAGCATTACAGTTGCACTTTGTTTTGGTGTACAATTTGTGGCATAATGAATTTTTAAAAAAATTGGATAGATCGGTATATTTATTGGTACACGTTTAGAAATGCGGTAATTTAAGGCTCCGATATGGTTGCAAATATCATTTATAGTTTTCATGTTATTGCAGTCGTTTATATATCTTTTTATTGCATTATAGTTGCCATTTGTTTTGGTATATAATTTATTGCATAATGTATTTTTAGAAAATGGCCAGTTGGATAGATCGGTAGAATTATTTTCCCAGGTTTAAAAAGGCGGTAATTTGAAGTTCCGATATGGTTGTGAATTACTCTGACAGTTTTCATGCCATAACAATCATTTATGCATCATTTTAAAGCAATATGATTGCACTTTAATTTGGTATATCATTTGTGGCATAATGTGTTCGTCTAAAAAATTGTCAATTTGAAGGATCGGTAGAATTGTTGTTCTAT
>NW_025807910.1:0-1436 GCF_022045245.1 Lucilia cuprina
GACTAGACTATAGACTAGACTATAGACTAGACTATAGACTAGACTATAGACTTGACTATAGACTAGACTATAGACTAGACTATAGATTAGACTATAGACTAGACTATATGTAGATTAGACTATAGACTATTCTATATACTATAAACTATAAACAGACTATAGGCTACACTATAAACTTGACAAGACTAGACTAGAATATAGAATAGACTATAGACTAGACTATAGACTGGACTATAGACTAGTCTATAGACTACACTATAGTCTGGTCTATATACTATAGTAGACTAGATTAAAGGACCTCTGTTTAGGGAAATCTTATATGATAAACTTTCTTAAGGAAAAAGTCATAAAAACCTCTTGAACTTTTCTTTCGGAACATCATCATATTTAAATCAAATATTTTTTTAACTCATTTTCTAAAATATTTTAAGAAATCTTTATTTGCTTAATTTCTCAACAAAGTCCGTGTGAATTTAACAGCATGTGACCATAAAACATAAACGTAAAAAAATGAGAAAATTTAGAGAAAAGGAAATGAAATTGAAACACTTTGATCTGACCAATTGTATAGAAAATAAGGTGCTTATAAATATTCAATAAGCTATCAAAACAACACAAACATGAAAAAAAACGAATCCTTTATTTTTGACAATTTACAAAAAATATAAATAAATGTTACTCATACGTAAGATAAATACAAGTTTCAAAGACATATAAAGATGAATTGTGTTCCATATTTATTCACCATAACAATAAAGTATCCAACTTAGAGAAATATATTTAAAAAAATCCAAGTATTTTGAACATAAAATATATTCATCTTATAAAAAAGGATATTATAGTATATAATACAATTTGCATATAAAATATTGATGTGGAAAAAGGAGAAACATCTTAAGGATACCATAGTAAATTGTCATATGTTTCAAATACACAATTTGATGGAATAGTTGAGGTTTGTTGAGAAATAAATAAAAAAAGGATAAATTACATTTTGTTTTCATTTTCTCTTTTCGCAAAGGATTCAAAGAAAATTATAAGATTTTGCGTTTTTTTTTTTGAAATACAATAAAAAGCCTTCAAGAAATTGATGTGAAGTTTTTATATAAATACATACACTAGTAGTGGGCTGCAACAAAGACAATTCAATTTTAGTATTGACCATTCAACATGACCATGGCTACATCTAAGATGCTGTTTTTGGTTTTATTTTTTTAACATTACACATCAAGGAAAATATACTAAGTTAATCTAATGATTTGTTAAACTTAAATATACTTAAGTCTTTAGTCTATTTTATAGTCTAGTCTATAGTGTAATCTGTTGTGCTCTATAGTCTAGTCTATAGTCTAGTCTATAGTCTATTCTATAGTCTAGTCTATAGTCTAGTCTATAGTCTAGTCTATAGTCTAGTCTATAGTCTAGTCTATAGTCTA
>NW_025807911.1:0-2543 GCF_022045245.1 Lucilia cuprina
GTTTTTCGTTGAACAAAGTTTTTAAAAAAAATGTGTTTTAATATATCACTCAAAATGGTTATTCGAATTTGGAGCCGAATTTTGGACTTCTGGCAAAGGCTGTTGTATTTTACGTTGTAGGTAGTCCCATTCCCTACATTTTGGTGTATAATATATTTTGCTCTAAAGTTTTTCGTAGAACAAAGTTTTTAAAAAAGTGTTTTTAATATTTCATTCAAAATTGATTTTTGAGTTTGGGGCTGAATTTTGGCATTCTAACAAAAGTTTTTGTATTGGACGTTGTAGCTAGTCCAATTCCCTACATTTTCATGTATAATATATTTTGCTCTAAAGTTTTTCGTAGAACAAAGTTTTTAAAAAGTTTTCTTTAATATTTCACTCAAAATTGATTTTGGTGTGTAATATGTTTTGCTCTAAAGAGGTTCATAAAACAAAGTTTTTAAAAAAGTGTGTTTTAATATTTCACTCAAAATTGTTTTTTGAATTTGGAGCCAAATTTTGGACTTCTGGCAAAGGTTGTTGTAATGGACATTGTAGCTAGTACAATTACCTACATTTTGGTGTATAATGTGTTTTGCGCTAAAGTTTTTCGCAAAACAAAGTTTTTAAAAAAATGTGTTTTAATATATCATTCAAAATGGTTTTTCGAATTTGGAGCCGAATTTTGGACTTCTGGCAAAGGCTGTTGTATTTTACGTTGTAGGTAGTCCCATTCCCTACATTTTGGTATATAATATATTTTGCTCTAAAGTTTTTCGTAGAACAAGGTTTTTAAAAAAGTGTTCTTTAATATTTCACTCTAATTTTTTTGAGTTTGGGGCCGAATTTTGGCATTCTAACAAAAGTTGTCGTATTGGATGTTGTAGCTTGTCCAATTCCCTACATTTTGGTGTATAATGTGTTTTGCGCTAAAGTTTTTCGTAGAACAAAGTTTTTAAAAAAATGTGTTTTAGTATATCAAAAATGTGTTTAATATATCTAATTTTCTACAATTTGCGCTAAAGTTTTTCGTAGAACAAAGTTTTTAAAAAATGTATTTTAATATTTCACCCAAAATAGTTTTTCGAATTTGGAGCCGAATTTTGGACATCTGACAAAGGTTGTTGTACTTTACTTTGTAGGTAGTCCCATTCCCTACATTTTCATGTATAATATATTTTGCTCTAAAGATTTGCGTAGAACAAAGTTTTTAAAAAAGTGTTCTTTAACATTTCACTCAAAATAGATTTTTGAGTTTGGGGCCGAATTTTGGCATTCTAACAAAAGTTGTTGTATTGGACGTTGTAGCTAGTCCCATTTCATACATTTCGGTGTGCAATACGTTTTGTTCTAAAGTTGTTCATAAAACAAAGTTTTTAAAAAAGAGTTTTTTTAATATTTCACACAAAATTGATTTTTGAGTTTGGGGCCGAATTTTGGCATTCTAACAAAAGTTGTCGTATTGGATGTTGTAGCTAGTCCAATTCCCTACATTTTGGTGTATAATGTGTATTGCGCTAAAGTTTTTCGTAGAACAAAGTTTTTAAAAAAATGTGTTTTAATATATCACTCAAAATGGTTTTTCGAATTTGGACCCGAATTTTGGACTTCTGACAAAGACGTAAAATAACGTTGTAGGTAGTCCCATTCCCTACATTTTGGTGTATAATATGTTTGCTCTAAAGTTTTTCGTAAAACAAAGTTTTTAAAAAAGTGTTTTTCAATATTTCACTCAAAATTGTTTTTTCATATTGGGGTCGAATTTTGGCCTTTTGACAAAGGTGTTGTATTGGACGTCGTAGCTAGTATAATTCCATACATTTTAGTGTATAATATGTTTTGCTATAAAGTTTTTCGTAGAACAAAGTTTTTAAAAAAGTGTTCTTTAATATTTCACTCAAAATTGATTTTTGAGTTTGGGGCCGAATTTCGGACTTCTGACAAAGGTTGTTGTATTGGGCGTTCTAGCTAGTCTAATTTTCTAGATTTTGGTGTATAATATGTTTTGCGCTAAAGTTTTGCATAGAACAAAGTTTTTAAAAAAACGTGTTTAAATATTTCACTGAAAATGGTTTTTCGAATTTGGAGCAAAATTTTGGACTTCTAACAAAAGTTGTTGTAATGGACATTATAGCTAGTCCAATTACCTACATTTTGGTGTATAATATGTTTTGCTCTTAAGTTTTTCGTAGAACAAAGTTTTTAAAAAAGTGTTGTTTAATATTACACTCAAAATTTATTTTTGAGTTTGGGGCCGAATTTTGGCATTCTAACAAAAGTTGTTGTATTGGACGTTGTAGCTAGTCCAATTCCCTACATTTTCATGTATAATATATTTTGCTCTAAAGATTTTCGTAGAACAAAGTTTTTAAAAAAGTGTTCTTTAACATTTCACTCAAAATAGATTTTTGAGTTTCGGGCCGAATTTTGGCATTCTAACAAAAGTTGTTGTATTGGACGTTGTAGCTAGTCCAATTTCCTACATTTCGGTGTGCAATATGTTTTGTTCTAAAGTTGTTCATAAAACAAAGTTTTTAAAAAAGAGTTTTTTTAATATTTCACTC
>NW_025807912.1:0-2896 GCF_022045245.1 Lucilia cuprina
TCTAACAAATGGTCAATTTGATGAATCGGTAGAATTGTTGTTCTATGTTTAAAAACGCTGTGATTTGAGTTTCCGATATGGTTGCAAATAACTTTGACAGTTTTCATGACAGGACAATCATTTATGCATCATTTTAAAGCATTATGATTGCACTTTAATTCGGTATAACATTTGTGGCATAATGTGTTCGTCTAAAAAATGGTCAATTTGAAGGATCGGTAGAATTGTTGTTCTATGTTTAAAAACACTGTGATTTGAGGTTCCGATATGGTTGCAAATAACTTTGACAGTTTTCATGCCAGGATAATCCTTTATGCATCATTTTGAAGCATTACAATTGCACTTTGTTTTGGTGTACAATTTGTGGCATAATGAATTTTTACAAAAATTTTATAGATCGGTATATTTATTGGTACAGGTTTAAAAATGCGGTAATTTAAGGCTCCGATATGGTTGCAAATATCTTTTATAGTTTTCATGTTATAGCAGTGGTTTATATATATTTTTATTGCATTATAGTTGCCATTTGTTTTGGTATATAATTTATTGCATAATGTATTTTTAGAAAATGGCCAGTTGGATAGATCGGTAGAATTATTTTCCAAGGTTTAAAAAGGCGGTAATTCGAAGTTCCGATATGGTTGTGAATAACTTTGACAGTTTTCATGCTATGACATTTATGCATCATTTTAAAGCATTATGATTGTACTTTAATTTGGTATAACAATTGTGTCATAATGTGTTCGTCTAAAAAATTGTCAATTTGAAGGATCGGTAGAATTGTCGTTCTATGTTAAAAACACTGTGATTTGAGGTTCCGATATGGTTGCAAATAACATTGACAGTTATCATGCCAGGACAATCGTTTATGCATCATTTTAAAGCATTACAGTTGCACTTTGTTGTGGTGTATAATTTGTGGCATAATGAATTTTTAAAAAAATTGGATAGATCGGTATATTTATTGGTACAGGTTTAAAAATGCGGTAATTTAAGGCTGCGATATGGCTGCAAATATCATTTATAGTTTTCATGTTATAGCAGTGGTTTATATATCTTTTTATTGCATTACAGTTGCCATTTGTTTTGGTATATAATTTGTTGCATAATATATTTTTAGAAAATGACTAATTGGATAGACCGGTATAACTATTTTTACAGCTTTAAAAACGCGGTATTTTGAAGTTCCGATATGGATGAGAATAACTTTGACAGTTTTCACGCTATGACAGTCATTAAGATATCATTTTAAAGCATTATGATTGCACTTTAATATGGTATATCATTTGTAGCATAATGTGTATTTTTAGAAATTATTCAATTTGATAGATCGGCAGAACTATTGTTCTATGTTTAATAAATGCAGTAATCTGAGGTTCCGATATGGTTGCAAATAACTTTGAGAGTTTTCATGCCAGGACAATCGTTTATGCATCATTTTAAAGCATTAAAATTGCCATTTGTTTTGGTATATAATTTATTGCATAATGTATTTTTAGAAAAAGGCCAGTTGGATAGATCGGTAGAATTATTTTCCCAGGTTTAAAAAGGCGGTAATTTGAAGTTACGATATGGTTGTGAATAACTTTGACAGTTTTCATGCTATGACAGTCATTAAGGCATCATTTTAAAGCATTATGATTGCACTTTAATTTGGTATGTCATTTGTGGCATCATGTGTGTTTTTACAAATTGGTCAATTTGATAGATCGGCAGAACTATTGTTCTATGTTTAATAAATGCAGT
This sequence comes from Lucilia cuprina, assembly GCF_022045245.1. NCBI lineage: Eukaryota > Metazoa > Arthropoda > Insecta > Diptera > Calliphoridae > Lucilia > Lucilia cuprina. The sequence goes on from NW_025807912.1 coordinate 1,747, forward strand.
AATCTGAGGTTCCGATATGGTTGCAATTAACTTTGGCAGTTTTCGTGCTAGGACAGTCGTTTATGCACCATTTTAAAGCATTAAAATTGCCATTTGTTTTGGTATATAATTTATTGCACAATGTATTTTTAGAAAATGGCCAGTTGGATAGATCGGTAAAATTATTTTCCCAGGTTTAAAAAGGCGGTATTTTAAGGTTCCGATATGGCTGCAAATAACATTGACAGTTTTCATGCTATGACAGTCATTTATGCATCATTTTAAAGCATTATGATTGCACTTTAATTTGAAATCATATATATCTTTTTATTGCATTATAGTTGCCATTTGTTTTGGTATATAATTTGTTGCAGAATATATTTTTGAAAATGGCTAATTGGATAGATCGGTATAATTATTTTCACAGCTTTGAAAACGCGGTAATTTAAGGTTCCGATATGGCTGCAAATAACTTTGACAGTTTTCACGCTATGACAGTCATTTAGGCATCATTTTAAAGCATTATGATTGTACTTTAATATGGTATATCATTTGCAGCATAATGTTTTCGTTTAAAAAATGGTCAATTTGAAGGATCAGTAGAATTGTTGTTCTATGTTTAAAAACGCTGTGATTTGAGGTTCCGATATGGTTGCAAATAACTTTGACAGTTTTCATGCTATGACAGTCATTTATGCATCATTTTAAAGCATTATGATTGTACTTTAATTTGGTATATTATTTGTGGCATAATGTGTATTTTTAGAAACTATTCATTCATAATTATTGTTCTGTGTTTAATAAACACTGTGATTTGAGGTTCCGATATGGTTGCAATTAACTTTGGCAGTTTTCGTGCTAGGACAGTCGTTTATACACCATTTTAAAGCCTTAAAATTGCCATTTGTTTTGGTATATAACTTATTGCATTATGTATTTTTAGAAAATGACCAGTTGGATAGATCGGTAGAATTATTTTTACAGCTTTAAAAACGAGGAACTTTAAGGTTCCGATATGGCTACAAATAGCATTGACAGTTTTCACGCTATGACAGTCATTTAGGCATCATTTTAAAGCATTATGGTTGCACTTTGATATGGTATATCATTTGTAGCATAATGTGTGTTTTTACAAATTGGTCAATTTGATAGATCGGTAGAATTATTGTTC
>NW_025807913.1:0-1129 GCF_022045245.1 Lucilia cuprina
AGGAGCAATTAATGCTAGGAATGTATTTGTCCCAATCTCTTTGATCATCTCGTACGTATGATCTCAAAGCTTCATTGATCGAACGATTTACACGCTCACTAGCGTTCGTCTGCGGACTATAAACAGCTGTCAAAATGTGTTCGACTCCATTATTTTTCAAACAATTTTCAAAGTCCTTACTTTTAAATTGTGAACCATTATCAGAAATAATAGATTCTGGTACTCCATAACATGGAAAAATGTCTGTCCTAAGGTAGTCAATTATATGTTTTGAAATTAATTTTTTAAGTGGTTTTAAAAACGTGAATTTTGAAAAATGATCTAAAATAATAAGTATTCCAATATGTCCAGATTTAGTTCTCGGTAAAGGTCCAATCAAGTCGATGTATAAGCGTTGAAATGGTCTGTCTGTTATAACCATCTGTCCTAGTGGTGGTTTCAAAATATTAGTTTGTGCTTTCGATGTTTTACATAATTCGCAATTTTGTATATAGTCTATAACGTCAGTCACAAGTCTAGGCCAATAAAAGTATCGTCTGATTCGTTCTAAAGTTTTGGCTATACCGCCATGTGCCGAATTTGGAATGTCATGAGCTGAATATATTACGTCCTGTCTCAGTTCTGACGGTACAAAAAGTTTCCAAGAATTAGATTCATCTAATTCTCCAGAAGTAAAATCAGTCTGTTTATACATATACTTGTCTATAATTTTGAAGTCCGGAAATTCTGAATTTGCAAAGTCTTGTCGCAATTTTGTGTATTCTGTACTGTCAAATGCTGTTGAATTTAAGTCTATTGTCGGTAGTGTCTCAAGTTCAATAGATTCAACAAAATCTTCTCCTTCATGTACTCGCGAAAGTGTATCGGGAACTACATTATCTTTGCCACTCCTATGTTCTATTGAAAAGTTAAACCCTTGTAGTTTTAGGGACCATCGTGCCAAACGCCCGGACAAATCTCTTTGTCCCATCAACCATTTTAAATTTGCATGGTCGGTTACTACTACAAATTCCTGACCTTTAATGTAGGGTCTAAACTTTTTAATGGCCATCACCACTGCCAAACATTCCAATTCCGTTATTGTATAGTTTCGCTGGGCTTTATTTAACTTCTGAGACATAAACGCGAT
>NW_025807914.1:0-1446 GCF_022045245.1 Lucilia cuprina
GTCAAGTCTAGTCAAGTCTAGTCAAGTCTAGTCAAGTCTAGTCAAGTCTAGTCAAGTCTAGTCAAGTCTAGTCAAGTCTAGTCAAGTCTAGTCTAGTCTAGTCTAGTCAAGTCTAGTCTAGTCAAGTCTAGTCTAGTCTAGTCTAGTCAAGTCTAGTCAAGTTTAGTCAAGTCTAGTCAAGTCTACTCAATTCTCTAGTGTAGTATCTAATCTAGTCTCTAGCAAAGCCTAGAGACTAGTCTCTAGTCCAGTCTGGAATATAATCAACTATTGTATGGACTGTATACACTTTTTGTCCCTGACTGTATGGTAACCGGAAATACTGCAATAGTGTTTAGTCTTCTCATATATAAGTCTACTAACAAATAAAATCAACAATTTAAATATTTTTTAAATAATTTACATTTCTTTGTATAAAAATTAAACACATCCCATCTCTCCCCTTAAAATTTCTATTAAACTTTCTAATATTTACAATGAATTTTTCTCGTTATTAATTTTTCATTTTCTCTTACAAAGTTTCCAAAACAAAAATTATCATTTTCAAAATGTTAAACAGACATGCAATATTTGTGTATTAAAATTGAACAAAAAAAAACAAATCACCACTTTGCCACAACCAATTTGACGTGATTTGAGGCAACTTTTTTATAAATGTTTCCGCAATGTCATTTAACAATTGATTACAATGGGCCCAATAGAAATTTTATAGATATTAAATAGATATAGATAAATAGAAATTTTATAGATATTAAATAAAAGGGAATTGTAAACAAATCTCTCTAGTTTGATAAACATTCTTAAGAATTTTTCAAATATCACCCACTGTTCAACAAAGCGTTGCATAATACATAATTCCGTGATATCACCAGATTCTTTCGATGATTTCGGTTAATTTTAAATCATTTCTTATATAATGTTTTTCCCGCATTTTCATTAAATTCGACTCATTTGAATCACAATAAAGCAAACGATTCAATAAACAAATTAATAAAATATAAAATAGAAATGTTTTATCAATAATTGTTAGAAATACAAGTATATAAATACATGTACAATATCCATGTAAATTTACAACAGTATGGAATGACATTGTTGTAAATTTACATTTGAAAATTAAAACCAAAAATCTTTCATTTGCTAGATGATGTGAAAAAGTGCTTAACTACAATTTGTTAGAGTAAGTAAAAACTCAAAATTAGAAATTAAAGTGTTGTCAATAATCAGGACTATAATATAGTATATAGTCTAGTCTATTGCCTAGTATGGAGTCTAGTATATAGTATAGTATATTATCTAGTCTTTAATCTAGACGATAATCTAATCTAATGTCTAGTATATTGACTAAACTATAGACTAGACTATAGACTAGACTATAGACTAGACTATAGACTAGACTATAGACTAGACTATAGACTAGACTATAGACTAGACTATAGACTAGAC
>NW_025807915.1:0-1452 GCF_022045245.1 Lucilia cuprina
AATACCGCGTTTTTAAAGCTGTGAAAATAATTCTACCGATCTATCCAATTAGCCATTTTCTAAAAATATATTATGCAACAAATTATATACCGAAACAAATGGCAACTAAAATGCAATAAAAAGATATATAAACGACTGCTATAACATGAAAACTACAAAAGATATTTGTAACCATATCGGAGCCTTAAATTACCGCATTTCCAAACCTGTACCAATAAATATGCCGATCTATCCAATTTTTGTACAAATTCATTATGCCACATATTGTACACCAAAACAAAGTGCAACTGTAATGCTTTAAAATTATGCATAAACGATTGTCCTGGCATGAAAACTGTCAAAGTTATTTGCAACCATATCGGAACCTCAAATCACAGCGTTTTTAAACATAGAACAACAATTCTACCGATCCTTCAAATTGACCATTTTTTAGACGAACACGTTATGCCACAAATGATATACCAAATTAAAGTGCAATCATAATGCTTTAAAATGATGCATAAATGACTGTCATAGCATAAAAATTGTTAATGTAATTCACAACCATATCGGAACCTCAAATTACCGCCTTTTTAAACCTGGGAAAATAATTCTACCGATCTATCCAATTGGCCATTTTCTAAAAATACATTATGCAATAAATTATATACAAAAACAAATGGCAATTTTAATGCTTTAAAATGGTGTATAAACAACTGTCCTAGCACAAAAACTGCCAAAGTTAATTGCAACCATATGGGAACCTCAGATTACTGCGTTTATTAAACATAGAACAATAATTCTACCAATCTATCAAATTGACCAATTTCTTAAAATACACATTATGCTACAAATGATATACCATATTAAAGTGCACTCTATCAAATTGACCAATTTCTAAAAATACACATTATGCTACAAATGATAAACCATATTAAAGTGCAATCATAATGCTTTAAAATGATGCCTAAATGACTGTCATAGCGTGAAAACTGTCAATGTTATTTGCAGCCATATCGGAACCTTAAAATACCGCGTTTTTAAAGCTGTGAAAATAATTTTACCGATCTATCCAGTTTGCCATTTTCTAAAAACATATTATGCAACAAATTATATACCAAAACAAATGGCAACTATAATGCAATAAAAATATATATAAACGACTGCTATAACATGAAAACTATAAAAGATATTTGCAACCATATCGGAGCCTTAAATTACCGCATTTCCAAACCTGTACCAATAAATATACCGATCTATCCTATTTTTGTAAAACTCATTATGCCACAAATTATACACCAAAACAAAGTTCAACTGTAATGCTTTAAAATGATGTATAAACGATTGTGTTGGCATGAAAACTGTGAATGTTATTTGCAACCATATGGGAACCTCAAATCACAGCGTTTTTAAACATAGAACAACAATTCTACCGATCCTTCAAATTGACCATTTTTTAGACGAACACATTAT
>NW_025807916.1:0-9050 GCF_022045245.1 Lucilia cuprina
CTAGTCTATAGTCTAGTCTATAGTCTAGTCTATAGTCTAGTCTATAGTCTAGTCTGTAGTCTAGTCTGTAGTCTAGTCTATAGTCTAGTCTATAGTCTAGTCTATAGTGTAGTCTATAGTGTAGTCTATTGTCTAGTCTATAGCCTAGTCTATAGTCTAGTCTATAGTGTAGTCTATAGTCTAGTCTATAGTCTAGTGTATAATCTATTATATTGTCTAGTCTATATTCTAGTGTATAATCTAGTCTATAGTCTAGCCTATAATCTAGTCTATAGTCTAGTCGAGAAACGAGTCTATAGTGTAGTCTTACGACTAGTCCAGTCTAGTCTATAGTCTAGTCGAGAAATAAGTCTATAGTGTAGTCTTACGACTAGTCCAGTCTAGTCTATAGACTAGACTAGACTATAGATTAGTCTATAGTCTAGACTGTAGACTAGACTATAGTCTAGTATATAGTCTAGTCTATAGTCTAGTCTATGGTCTAGTCTATAGTCTAGTCTATAGTCTAGTCTATAGTCTAGTCTATAGTCTTGTCTATGGTCTAGTCTATAGTTTAGTCTATAGTCTAGTCTATAGTCCCGTCTATAGACTAGTCCAGTCTTCTATTTAAAGTCTAAAATCTAGTTTATTATCTAATTTATTTGTCTCTAGTTTTGTTGCTTACTGTAAATATTATTTAAATGGTCATTTAATACGTGTGCACATTTTTTTGCTACCACATTCAAATAACGAATCATTTATCGCACTTCAATTCCAAGAAGAAAATTATAAACAATTACATTTAACTGCCAGTTTATTTAGAGAAAAAAAAACATCTTTATGTAGTCATCATCAGTATAAAAGTTGTTTGGTTTTGTTTGTTCCAAATAATTGTGGCAAATTTTCAATTAGAATCATGTTTTTTTTTGGTGTGTATGTGTGGGAGGTGTTGCAATAAGTTTGAATTTGTTTTTTCACCGCAACAAAAGTTTCGTTACAGCTAAGTTTTTGTGTTAGTGGGTGTCTTTGAAAGTGTTTTAAATTACAAATTACGAAAATTTTTTGGTTTTCGATTGAAAAGATAGAAAAAAACTAATAATGTCTTACAACAAATGCCATTTAATGTCTCATTTCCTTAATGTGTGTCAAATGTTAGTTAGTTGGTGATATGGTGGTGGCATGGTTATTTGAAACATTAATCTAGTGCCAGCAGCAAATAGATAAGAAGTGCTAATGGGACTGTGGTAAAGTGTTCTCAAAAAAGGCTTATTATTCAATTTTAAATTGAAAATTAGAGTGTGGTGGTGAGGTCTTGGCATTAGTTACAGCCAAGAAAAAAAGAATTACATTTATGAATTTTTAGAAGAATGTAGACTATAGTCACAAAATGTTGGCTTCAATGGGAACCACTTAAATGGTTTCAAATTCTTGTCTTTATGATTTAAGTCTTCCAACTATAAAGCCTTGACCTTTTTGATATTTGTTCATTCATGCACATACAATGATGACGATGATGATGATTCATTGTAAAACATAAATCATCAATGAAAAACAATTTTCAAAAGGATTAGAGACAACTGCAAAGGCACTTTAAGTAACAATAACTTTGAGTACATAAATTGATAATGAGTCATTGAATATAGTTTTTAATTTTAAGGAAATTTTTTCGTTCAAGATTTTCCTAATCTAACTTTTGTTATAGCAATTAATTTTTGCTAATTTTTTCTATATAATTTTCATACGTGTTAAAATGTCAGGTAATAATTTAAAAATCATTTTAATTTCAAACATTAGACAACGTTGCAAACCTGCCACAATTATTCAAATGTACATATTTTCCAATACAATCAAATGAAAACATGACACAACATTAAGTTGACGACAATGTTGCAAATATTCATATATTGTACATATTATAACATAACACATTATGGTTTTTGGACTAAAATTTAATTAACAATTGTCATCATTATTATGAAATTAAAGTGGAAGAGAGAGAGAGAGTGACAGTGAGAGAGGGGGGAAATAAACAGAAAAGTTAAATGAACAAGATACACGGATGGACGGACAGGCAGACGGACAGACAGACATACTAAATATTTAGATGGTTAAATGATAGAACAACAGTAAAACCTATAAAGAAGAGACATTCAGTTGCTCAGCAATATGGTAAATATAGTAAATTTATCACTATTTGTAGTAAATTTGTAATAAATTTACTATTTGGAGAATATATGCAACAATTTTGCCTAAAGTTTATGGTAAATTTGCAATATGTTTGAGACAAAATTGTGACTTATAGTAAATTTGAAACAATTTGCTTTTTATAGTAAATTTACAACAAGTTTGTAAGGCCAGTAAATTAACAAGATAGGCAGATGGACAGACAGACATACTAAATATGTAAATGGTTAAATGACAAAGCAAAAGTAAAACCTACAAAGAAGAGACTTTCAGTTTGCTCAGCAATATAGTAAATATAGTAAATATATCACATTTTTGTTATAAATATAGCAAATTATTTCAAAATGTCTTAATTTTTTAAGTAAATAGGTTTTTGTAGTAAATTTACAATAAATTTACTATTTGTAGTAAATATACAACAATTTAGCTTTTATAGTAAGTTTGTATAAAGTGTATGGTAAATTTGTAACAAGTTAATACAAAATATTGATAGTAAATTTGCAGCAATTTGCTTTTTATAGTAAATTTACAACAAGTTTGTAAGGCCAGTAAATTAACAAGATAGACGGACAGACAGAAATACTAAATATGTAGATAGTTAAATGACAGAGCAACAGTAAAATCTATAAAGAAGAGACACTCAATTGCTCAGCAATATGGTAAATATAGTAAATTTATCACTTTTTTGTTATAAACATAGCAAATTATTTCAAAATGTCTTTAAGTTTTAAAATAATTTACATTTTGTAGTAAATTTACTATTTGTAGTAAATTTACTATTTGTAGTAAATTTGCAACACATTTACTATTTGCAGTAGTAAATATGCAACAATTTTGCTTTTATAATAAGTTTACATAAAATTTATGGTAAATTTGTAAAAAATTTAAGACAAAATTGTGATTTGTAGTAAATTTGCAACAATTTGTTTTGCACCACGTTGCGAGATTTGCAACATATAATTAATTTTCATAAAATTTCCTTTTTATTGTTAAATTGCAACAATTTGCTTTTTATAGTAAATTTGCAACAATTTGCTTTTTTTACAGTAAATTTGCACGAAGTTTTCAGAGGGCAGTAAATTTTGAACAAATTTAACATTTTATAGTACACTTGCAACTAGTATGCTACTTAAGTAAATTTGCAACAATGTTGCAAGTTTAGCAAATTTACAATAGATAAGTTTAATAATAAATTTTCATTAAATTTGCTAGTTAATTTGCAAAAAAATACTATTTTGTTATGTATGCTAGTAAATTTACATCAAGGATAGCAAATTAACAATAGTTTAGTTTTATAATAAATTTGCTATGCGAAATAAATTTTGTCCATTCTCTCTGCATTTTATTGTCTTTGCTAGTGTCATTATCATACGGAGCATTAGAGAGCACATGCCATGACATTTTAGTTTAAAACAATCAGCTAAAATCCAAATATGGACTTGTTAAATATGGTTAAAGGCCATAACTAAATAAATCTATATAGACTGATATAAAACCGAATACATATTAGATAGTAGATAACAATGACAACAACGACAATAACATTGCAACTGGCAACAAATGGCAAATAGTTGTAGGAAATTAGCCAACATTTATTTAATGAAAATTTTATACAGCAATGAGTTTAGAAAAGATTGGCCGACCGGCTGGCTTGTAGACTGAGTGGGTGTGTTGGCTTGACATTTGGGAAAATGTCCAAAAACAAGAAAAATTTAGTAAAAGTTTATTTTTATAGTTTAACCACAAGAGGAGATTGTTTTAAATGAATAATTGTTTAAAATTTAAGAAAATTAAAAAGAAACTGACTTAAAATAGCAAATTTTGGAAAATTAGCAAAAAAAAAAAAATAGCAAATATTAAAAAATGTGTGTAAAATAGTAAAATTTTCAAGAAAAATTGCTAAAATTAGTAATACTTGAGAAAATGTTTTAAGAAATAACAAATTTTTAGAAAATTTTGTAAAAATCAAATCTTGAAAACAAAAATCAGTAAAGTTTGATAAAATTTTGTTAAAATAGCAAAAATCAGAAAATTTTGTTAAAATAGCAAATTTTTTAAAACAACTACTAGAAATAGATTTGTTTTAAATAGAAAAATTTCATAAAATTTACTAAAAATTGCATAATTTTACAAAATTTTCTAATAATAGCAAGTTTTCAGATAATTTACTAAAAATTTCAGAAAAATTTTTGAAAATACCATCTTTTCCAAAAATTTACTAAAAATAGCAAAGTTTTAAAAAATTAATTAGAATTAGAAAATTTTCTTAAAATAGCAAATTTTTAGAAACAAAAATTTACTATAAAAGTAAATTATAAGAAAATTATAGAAAAAAATTACTAAAAATATAAATTTTGCTAAAAATAGAAAAATATTTACTAAAAAAAGCAATTAAAGAAAATGTTTCAAAATAGCGAGTTTTTCGAAAATTTTGAAAAAATTGTGTAAAAATAGAAAATTTTGAAAAAATTTTGTAAAAATAGAAAATTTTGAAAAAATTTTGTAAAAATAGCAAATTTTTTAGGAAAATATAAAATTTTCATATTTTTAAAAAATTTACTAAAATTAGCAAATTATCAGAATATTTTATAAAAATAGCAAATAAATTTTCTAAAAATAACAAATTCAGAGAAGATTTACTAAAAATAGCAAATTTTAAAAAAATTTTTTGAAAATTTGCTAAAAATAGAAAATTTTCAAAAAACTTGCTAAAAGTAGCAAATTTTCAAAAACTTTACTAAAAATAATAAATTTTTAAAAAATTTATTAAAAATACTTAATTTTTAAAAAATTTATTAAAAATAAAATTTTTTTTAAAAATTTACTAAAAATAGTAAATTTTCAAAAAATTTACTAAAAATACTTAATTTTTAAAAAATTTATTAAAAATAGCAAATTTTTTAAAAATTTACTAAAAATAGCTAAAAAATTTAGTAAAAATATCAAATTTTTAAAAAATATAACTAAAAATAGCAAATGTTTAGAAAATTTACTAAAAATAGAAAATTTATTAAAGAAAGCAAATTTTTAGAAAAATTTACTAAAGAAAGCAAACTTTTAGAAAAATTTACTAAAGAAAGCAAATTTTTAGAAAAACTTACTTAAGAAAGCAAATTGTTAGAAAATTTACTTAAGAAAGCAAATTGTTAGAAACTTTACTAAAAATACTAAATATTTTGAAAAATTACTAAAAATAGCAAATTTTTCAAAAATTTACTAAAAATATTAAATTTTTCAAAAAATTACTAAAAATAGCAAATTTTTCAAAAAATTACTAAAAATAGCAAATTTTTCAAAAATTTACTAAAAATAGCAAATTTTTCAAAAATTTACTATAAATAGCAAATTTTTAGAAAATTTACTACAAATAGCAAATTTTTAGAAAATTTACTAAAAAAAGCAAATTTTTAGAAAATTTACTAAAAATAGCAAATTTTTAGAAAATTTACTAAAAATAGCAAATTTTTAGAAAATTTACTAAAAATAGCAAATTTTTAGAAAATTTACTAAAAATAGCAAATTTTTAGAAAATTTACTAAAAATAGCAAATTCTAAGAATAGCAAATTTTTTAAAAATTTACTAAAAATAGCAAATGTTCAAAAAATTTACTAAAAGAAGCAAATGTTTAGAAAAATTTACTAAAAATACTAAATATTATGAAAAAATTACTAAAAATAGCAAATTTTTCAAAAAATTACTAAAAATAGCAAATTTTTTGAAAATTTACTAAAAATAGCAAATTTTTTAAAAAATTACTAAAAATAGCAAATTTATCAAAAATTTACTAAAGATAGCAAATTTTTAAAAAAATTTACTTAAAAAAGCAAATTTTTAAAAAATTTACTTAAAAAAGCAAATTTTTAAAAAATTTACTTAAAAAAGCAAATTTTTAAAAAAATTACTTAAAAAAGCAAATTTTTAAAAAATTTACTAAAAAAAGCAAATTTTTAAAAAATTTACTAAAAAAGCAAATTTTTAAAAAATTTACTAAAAATAGCAAATTTTTAAAAAATTTACTAAAAATAGCAAATTTTTAAAAAATTTACTAAAAATAGCAAATTTTTAAAAAATTTACTAAAAATAGCAAATTTTTAAAAAATTTACTAAAAATAGCAAATTTTTAGAAAAATTTACTAAAGAAAGCTATGTTTTAGAAAATTTACTAAAAATACTAAATATTTTGAAAAATTACTAAAAATAGCAAATTTTTCAAAAATTTACTAAAAATATCAAATTTTTCAAAAATTTACTAAAAATATCAAATTTTTAGAAAATTTACAACAAATATCAAATTTTTAGAAAATTTACAAAAAATAGCAAATTTTCAAAAAATTACTAAAAATAGCAAAGTTTTTGTAAAGTTACTAAACATTACTAAAATTATTTAATAGTTTAAAAAGTTTTTAAAAAAATTACTATAAAAAGCAAATTTCGATTCTTGAATTTAAATTTTTGATTTATCCATTAACTTTGTTTAAAGTTTTATTTCAAATATTTCTTGACGTAAATTTCAAACAATAATATTTTCAAAAAATTATTATTTATACTTTAAAGAAAACCATTTAAGCATTAAAATCAATAATATTTTTTGTTGTTTTTAAACAAAAACCTTTTTGCAACAGAAACTTTTATATTTCTATATAAACAACCATTTGGGACACAAGATACCCAAAGAAAAAAAAAACAACAAACAATCTTCCCAGCAAACTCCACCACAACAGACCCACCAAAAAAAATTAAAATCGAAAAACATTTAAATTATAAACACAATGGCGTTAATTTGTAACTCGCCCATATCCGTTGGCCAAAAAATAAAAAAAGTATTTTTTTATTTTTTAGTATTTTTTTTTTCGTCTGTGTTATACTGCTGTTCACACCACAATTGGACCATCAAAGTAAAAACTTTACACAGAAACATCCTGTGCGGTCTTTGTTGTTTATGCGACACCTTTTTTATGGGTTCTCATCAATTAAGTTCTTTTAAAAAGTTCTTTCTGACGATTGTTTACAAAAAGCAAAAAAGGTTTTTATTCATATATCAACAAAGAATATATAAACACCGAAACGATACCCAACTGACCAGTTAAAAAGAAAAAAAAAATATTAAGTGGAAATTGAATTCTCAGCTTTAAGCAATATTCTCTTTGTTTTTGTGCATAAAACGTATCGATTTTGAACGATATTTATCTAAATGACCTTGTCAGTTATTTGCTTATGTTATTTTTTTTTTGCTACATGTTGCATTTCATTATTGTTTTGGCGGTTTGTTAAATAGGCCCCCTAAAGGCTTAAATAAGAAAATACTTTTTTGTGTTTCTTATTTTTAAACTTATGACTCATGTTTCAATAAATGTCTGCTAGTCCTACTTATGTATGTATTTGTTTTCATATAAATGTTGGGCAGTCCTTCCGCCTGTGCGTCTGTATGTCTGTCCTTGTAGCTAAAGAAATATTTCTTAACTATTCAGCAACAACATCAACAGCAGCAACAGCAACAGCTCCTTGTTTCTGATATCTTTTGTAATATGGAAACTATGAATGGTTTTTCATAAAGTAGATTTATGACTTGTATTAAGTTACAGTTCAAAAACCTTAATTCTTGTCTTTGTTCATGTTGTTGTTGTTGTTGTTGTCTTGATATTTGTATTATGTTCATGTTTTGTGGGTTAAAACAGACATGTGGTGGTTTGATTATGTTTATCATCTGTATATGGTAACACGCTGATGATGATGACGTCGAAGATGATGATAATAATGTTGTTGTGCTGTGTGTAACAATTAATGTTGAACGCTAATAACTTTTGAAGTTTTATATTTGAAAGTATTTGCAATTGTAAGAAGTTTTCAATTATGTATTATGAATTTAAATTATACAAGATTAGATAATTAAGCTGATGTTCAGTTTATAGTCTAGTCTAAAATCTGGTCTATAGTCTAGTCTATATTCTAGTCTATAGTCTAGTCTATAGTCTAGTCTATAGTCTAATCTATAGTCTAATCTATAGTCTAGTCTATAGTCTAATCTATAGTCTAATCTATAGTCTAGTCTATAGACTAGTCTATAGTCTAGTCTATAGTCTAGTCCATAGCCTAGTCTATAGTCTAGTCTTTAGTCTAGTCCATAGTCTAGTCTTTAGTCTAGTCTAAAGTCCAGTCTATAGTGTAGTATTGAGTATAGACTATAGCCTAGTGTATGGTCTAGTATATAGTCTAGTCTATAATCCAGTCTAGTCTAGTCTTTAGTCTAGTCAAGCCTTTAGTCTAGTCTATAGTGTAGTATTGAGTATAGACTATAGTCTAGTATGTGGTCTATTATATAGGCTAGTCTATAGTATAGTCTACAGTCTAGTCTATAGTCTAGTCTATAGTCTAGTCTATAGTCTAGTCTATAGTATAGTCTACAGTCTAGTCTATAGTCTAGTCTATAGTCTAGTCTATAGTCTAGTTTATATTCTAGTCTATAGTATAGTATATAGTCTAGTCTATAGTCCAGTCTATAGTCCAGTCTATATTCTAGTCTATAGTCTAGTCTATAGTCTAGTCTATAGCCTAGTCTATATTCTAGTCTATAGTCTAGTCTATAGCCTAGTCTATATTCTAGTCTATAGTCTAGTCTATTGTCTAGTCTATAGTCCAGTCTATAGTCTAATCTATAGTCTAGTCTATAGTATAGTCTATAGTATAGTCTTTAGTCTAGTCTAGAGTCTAGTCCTTAGTTTAGACTATAGTCTGTAGTCTAGTCTATAATCTAGCCTATAGTGTAGTCTATTGTCTAGTCTATAGTCTAGTCTATAGTCTAGTCTATAATCTAGCCTATAGTGTAGTCTATTGTCTAGTCTATAGTCTAGTCTATAGTCTAGTCTATGTTCTGTCTAAAGTCTAGTCT
>NW_025807917.1:0-1219 GCF_022045245.1 Lucilia cuprina
GTCTATAGTCTAGTCTATAATCTAGTCTATAGTCTAGTCTATAATCTAGTCTATAGTCTAGTCTATAATCTAGTCTATAGTCTAGTCTATAGTCTAGTCAATAGTCTATGGTCTAGTATATGGTCTAGTCTATAGTCTAGTTTATAGTCTAGTCTATAGTCTTGTCTATAGTCTTGTCTATAGTCTAGTCAATAGTCTATAGTCTAGTTCGTAATACTGATAGAGAAACAAAAGAAAATCAAATATCAATGGGTGTTCAGCAGGGAACTAAGACCGTTGTTGTGGAACGTTATGTACGATGGTATGTTCCAACTAAAACTGCTAGAAAAAGTTTTTATTGTTTGCTTTGGGGATGATATAGAGTTAGTATGTGTGACTTAACATTTACAGGAAGTTTAAATTATTTGCTACACAAGATGGCGCCAGACTTGTTCAAAGTATCTTTGTAGATACTTTGAACAAGAGACTATAGACCAGACCATATAGCAGTATATAGGCGAAACTAATTGTCAAGGACCTAAGTCCCCTGTCAAAGACCTAACTGGTGAGAATGTATTAGTAGAAGCACAAAAATAAACACAGTTGTTCAAAAGGTACTAAATAAAATATGTATTTTTTGGACGTTATTCCTTGTTATTAATGAAATGAAAATATTAGTTATTTATTTTTTTGAAAAGATATTTTATCTCAAAACATATTATAAAAATGTCTTTTTGTTATTTTTTTCTTGAATTAAAAAAAAGTATGTAAAATACTTTTTTAATTTTCAATACTTAAATGTATAGCTTTTCATTTTTCAATTTTAATTAAAATAAAATGTCAAAGAATAAAAAATATTTTTTTTCATTTGTAAAATATAAATTATTTTCGGGGTTTTAAATAAATGAAAAGTGTTGAAAAAAATAATAAACATTAAGTTTAAGTGATAAGAAAGACTAATAAGTGGTAATATCCTCGCAATTTTGCGAAGAAAATTTGATGTTTAGTGAGTGCGTTTAGTTCTCACAAGTTTGTTTTATTCTCTTAGAGCTCGTCTGTGTAAAGAGAATAAAAATTTTTCTTTTAAAACCCCTTCAGTTTCGCCTATATGCACTACTATATGGACTAGACAATAGACTAGACTATAGACTAGACTATAGACTATACTGTAGACTAGACTATAGACTAGACTATAGACTAGACTATAGACTAGACTATAGACTAGACTATAGACTAGACT
>NW_025807918.1:0-1082 GCF_022045245.1 Lucilia cuprina
AGGAATTATTTTAATATTTATTCATGGTTCTGGAAGGTCCCTTAGGAGTTGCAGAACACATTACATAATTATACTTCATCCATTTTAAGCGGGTCCCTGCTCGGGCGCCAGTAAAAGTGTCCTTTGAAGGGAACACTAAAAAGTTAATGTTGGGGCCAACCCTTGGCCCCAAACTTGCCATTTGGGTATTTTGAACCAGTGTTTCTTTTTAGACATTTGATGTACAACAACTCATGTCGCTACTTTATTAATTTATTTTGGTTTAGCTTTTATGTTGTTTTGAGTTATTTTTTTTGCAACAAATATAAGAAATTTAATTTTTGTTTGAAAAAAATAAGGAAAAAATTAATTAAATTCTTAAATGTTTTTTTTTATTTTTTAATAATATAAGTTATGCACGAATATCGAAAATTTAAAGAAATAAGGTTTGGGCCCCATGGGTGGCTGAATTGCAGCTAATCTGAAATTCAGCATAACTTATGTCTACATTATTATACAGTGTCTCTCATTTTAAGGGTTTACTAGAAACCGAAAGGATATATTTTTGGCCCATTTGGCCCAAAATTTTGGGGGATAGTACCATCTTTTTATGTAATATCATTAAAATAGCGATTTTTGACTTTTTTTGTATTTTTTTCTCCAAAACCAAAATTCGATATTGGGACTTAAACAATTTTAAGCAAAAAAAACCATTTGATTCTAATTTTATGTTTCTTATAATATGAAATACAGGAAAAATTCGAATACTTTTGTGATGTAATTTTATGGACTTCCTTTAAAAAAGCTACATTAATTTAAGTAAATGTAAATTTTCAAGTTATAAAAAGTGTGATATGTCTAGATAATATAACAAATGTATTTATTTATTTTGCACACAAAAAATATTATTAAATTTGGTTTCCATAGAATACCTAAATTCGAATACTTATGAGAGACACTGTATAATAATGTAGACATAAGTTATGCTGAATTTCAGATTAGCCGCAATTCAGCCACCCATGGGGCCCAATCCTTATTTCTTTAAATATTCGATATTCGTGCATAAATTATATTATTAAAAATAAAAAAAAAAAAAGAAAAAA
>NW_025807919.1:0-2205 GCF_022045245.1 Lucilia cuprina
TTATATATCTTTTTATTGCATTATAGTTGCCATTTGTTTTGGTATATAACTTGTTGCATAATATATTTTTAGAAAATGGCTAATTGGATAGATCGGTATAATTATTTTTACAGCTTTAAAAACGCGGTATTTTAAGGCTCCGATATGGTTGCAAATAACATTGACAGTTTTTACGCTATGACAGTCATTTAGGCATCATTTTAAAGCATTATGATTGCACTTTAATATGGTATATCATTTGTACCATAATGTGTATTTTTAGAAATTATTCAATTTGATAGATCGGTATAATTATTGTTCTATCTTTAATAAACGCAGTAATCTGAGGTTCCGATATGGTTGCAATTAACTTTGGCAGTTTTCGTGCTAGGACAGTCGTTTATGCACCATTTTAAAGCATTAAAATTGCCATTTGTTTTGGTATATAATTTGTTGCAGAATATATTTTTAGAAAATGGCTAATTGGATAGATCGGTAGAATTATTTTCACATCTTTAAAAACGCGATGTTTTAAGGTTCCGATATGGCTGCAAATAACATTGACAGTTTTCACGCTATGACAGTCATTTAGGCATCATTTTAAAGCATTATGATTGCACTTTAATATGGTATATCATTTGTAGCATAATGTGTATTTTTAGAAATTATTCAATTTGATAGATAGGTATAATTATTGTTCTATATATAATAAACGCAGTAATCTGAGGTTCCCATATGGTTGCAATTAACTTTGACAGTTTTCATGCCAGAACAATCGTTTATGCACCATTTTTAAGCATTAAAATTGCCATTTGTTTTGGTATATAATTTATTGCATAATGTATTTTTAGAAAATTGCCAATTGGATAGATCAGTAGAATTATTTTCCCAGGTTTAAAAAGGCGGTAATTTGAAGTTCCGATATAACTGCAAATAACATTGACAGTTTTCGTGATATGACTGTCATTTATGCATCATTTTAAAGCATTGTGATTGCACTTTAATATGGTATATCATTTGTGGCATAATGTGTTCGTCTAAAAAATGGTCAATTTGAAGGATCGGTAGAATTGTTGTTCTATGTTTAAAAACGCTTTGATTTGAGGTTTCGATATGGTTGCAAATAACTTTGACAGTTTTTATGCCATAACAATCGTTTATGCATCATTTTAAAGCATTACAGTTGCACTTTGTTTTGGTGTACAATTTGTGGCATAATGAATTTTTACAAAAATTGCATTGATCGGTATATTTATTGGTACAGGTTTGGACATGCGGTAATTTAAGGCTCCGATATGGTTGCAAATATCATTTATAGTTTTCATGTTATAGCAGTCGTTTTTATATCTTTTTATTGCATTATAATTGCCATTTGTTTTGGTATATAATTTACTGCGTAATGTATTTTTAGAAAATGGCCAGTTGGATAGATCGGTAGAATTATTTTCCCATTTTTAAAAAGGCGGTGACTTGAGGTTCCTATATGGTTGCAAATAACTTTGACAGTTTTCATGCCAGGACAATCGTCTATACACCATTTTAAAGCATTAAAATTGCCGCTTGTTTTGGTATATAATTTATTGCATAATGTGTTTTTATAAAATGGCCAATTGGATAGATCGGTAGAACTATTTTCACAGCTTTAAAAATGCGGTAATTTGAGGTTCCGATATGACTACAAATAACATTGACAGTTTTCACGCTATGACAGTCATTTAGGCATCATTTTAAAGCATTATGATTGCACTTTAATATGGTATATCATTTGTAGCATAATGTGTATTTTTAGAAAATGGCCAATTTGAAGGATCGGTAGAACTATTGTTCTATCTTTAATAAACGCAGTTTTGTTTTGGTATATAATTTGTTGCATAATATATTTTTAGAAAATGGCTAATTGGATAGATCGGTAGAATTATTTTCCCAGGTTTAAGAAGGCGGTAATTTGAAGTTCCGATATGGTTGTGAATTACTCTGACAGTTTTCATGCTATGACAGTCATTTATGCATCATTTTAAAGCATTATGATTGCACTTTAATTTGGTATATCATTTGTGGCATAATGTGATCGTCTAAAAAATGGTCAATTTGAAGGATCGGTAGAATTATTGTTCTATCTTTAATAAACGCAGTAATCTGAGGTTCCGATATGGTTGCAATTATCTTTGGCAGTTTTCGTGCTAGGACAGTCGTTTATGCACCATTTTAAAGCATTAAAATTGCCAT
>NW_025807920.1:0-1983 GCF_022045245.1 Lucilia cuprina
CTAGAACTGAACTAGAACTGAACTAGAACTGAACTAGAACTGAACTAGAACTGAACTAGAACTGAACTAGAACTGGACTAGAACTGAACTAGAACTGAAGTAGAACTGAACTAGAACTTAACTAGAACTGAACTAGAACTGAACTAGAACTGAACTAGAACTGAACTAGAACTGAAGTAGAACTGAACTAGAACTTAACTAGAACTGAACTAGAACTGAACTAGAACTGAACTAGAACTGAACTAGAACTGAACTAGATTTGAACTAGAACTGAACTGGAACTGAACTAGAACTGAACTAGAACTCAACTAGAAACCAACTAGAACTCAACTAGAAGTCAAGTAGTACTCAACTAGAACTCAACTGCAACTCAACTCGAACGCAACTAAAACTAAACTAGAGCTCAACTAGAACTCAAAATTTAAATTTTCTTAGAAATAATTTCAAACCAATAGTGACCTTCCTATGGAAATGCTCTACAGTATGAACATCAATATTTTAAATTTCACATAATTTTCACATATAATTTCTCTGATTCAAAAAATTATTCAATACCATTACAAGAATTTAGTCGATATTTGTGGTTTTATTTACGTTGTTAATACATAAAACCACATATGAAAATTATTTAGTAAATTATGCTTATTAGAAAACTATGTCTAAAATTCGTCATGTTTTTGGTCACGAACATTTTCATAGTGACCGCAACATATCTCAAACTCCATTACATTCATTCACTAATCCATCTATCTATCATTCTTTTACATCGTTATTTTGTAGGCATAATACAATCAAGGACACAGACAGACACACACACAGCTCATTACTGTCAGTTTCAATCAAGAATAACACACACATTTACAAACCAAATACATACATAGATACATATGTAAATCCTCAATAGTTATTAAGTTACATGGGAAAAACCGGACACACACACACGTTTTCCAATTTACTTTCGGCGTTAATATGTAGATATCAATCCTGCAGTTCTAAGAAACTATCTGTTCTCTTCATAACTGCTCCCAAGCAAAAGTTATACTGAATGATATTTTTAGAACTGCAGGGCCATTTGAAAGTTGTTATTGTAAGGCTTGTATAAGAGCCTGTATAACTACATCTCCACATTAATCTTTATTTACATTTGCTTTATCATATCCCTTGTGTGTTTCGCTTATCCTTTTAGGTCATACAGCCGCAGTCACGTGCCTCTTGGTGGCACCACAATCTGATATACTGTTGACCGGCTCTGAAGATGGCACTGTGATTGTTTGGAACGTGACAACACGTGAGCTAAAGACTCATATTAAGTAAGTTGTTATTGTTTTTCGTTTATGATTTCTTTATTAAGTTTTGTTTTATGTTCTATTTTTGAAATCCTTTTTCAAGTTTTGTTGAACTGTTTAATTTGTTTGTAGTTCTTTGGCAGTTATGTATGTCGAAAAGTTTAATATTACTAACAAGTTGTAATCTCTTTTAATTTCCGTATCTGTTTCTTAAAGTTCAAATACTTCAATTGTGACCAGTGTTGCTGCTGGGGTTAATAACTCATTAGTTATCAATGGCAGTGAAGATTCAACAATTGTTATATCGGATATAAATACGGGTAAAATGGTAAGTTAATATTTTTAACTGATGTAAAAAATTAAATGGAATGATATAAATTCCAAATAGGTTTGAGCAAGACTATAAATGAACTAAAACTGAGCTAGAACCGCACCAGAACAGAAATTGGAAAAAAATAGAACAGAACTAAAACAGAAAAGAACTGGAACAGAATTAGAACAGAACTAAAACAGACCTAGAACTGAACTAGAACAGAACTAAAACAGAACTAGAACAGAACTAGAACAGAACTAGAACAGAACTAGAACAGATTTAGAACAGAACTAGAACAGAACTAGAACAGAACTAGAACAGAACTAGAACAGAACTAGAACAGAACTAGAACAGAACTAGAACAGAACTAGAACAGAACTAGAA
>NW_025807921.1:0-2132 GCF_022045245.1 Lucilia cuprina
CTAGTCTATAGTCTAGTCTATAGTCTAGTCTATAGTCTAGTCTATAGTCTAGTCTATATTCAAGTCTACAGTCTAGTCTATAGTTTATTCTATGGTCTAGTCTATAGTTTATTCTATGGTCTAGTCTATAGTCTAGTATATAGTCTGGTCTATGGTCTAGTCTATAGTCTAGTCTACAGTCTAGTATATAGTCTGGTCTACAATCTAGTCTATAGTCTGGTCTATAGTCTAGTCTATAGTTTAGTCTATAGTTTAGTCTATAGTATAGTCTATAGTCTAGTCTATAGTCTAGTCTATAGTCTTGTCTATAGTCTACTCTATAGTATATAGTTTAGTCTATAGTTTAGTCTATAGTCTAGTCTATAGTCTGGTCTATATTCTAGTCTATTGTCTAGTCTATAGTCTAGTCTATGGTCTAGTCTATAGTCTAGTCTATAGTCTAGTCTATAGTCTAGTCTATATTCTAGTCTATAGTCTAGTCTATAGTCTAATCCATAGTCTAGTCTATAGTCTAGTCTATAGTCTAGTCTATAGTCTAGTCTATAGTCTAGTCTATAGTCTAGTCTATAGTCTAGTCTAGTCTATAGTCTAGTCTATAGTTTAGTCTATAGTTTATTCTATAATCTAGCCATTATCTAGCCTATAGCCTAGTCTTTAGTGTATATAGCGTAGTCTATAGTCTATGCAGTACATTTTTTCACACAAAATGGAGCCACCCTTTTGTACATTGCATGTGCTTTATAAGAAATTTTTATCCTTATCTGACTAATGGCTTGTTTTGGTATCTGTAGAATTTCAAAGCGACATTTTGTCTAAAGTTATATCTAAATAGCTTTATTGTTATAATCAAATGTTAGAAAACTTTTGTTTTGAAACAACAAGCTCATTGGTTCTCCTTTTTTTTACGCCACAACCAACTGCCATATGTCACGAGTTTATTATTAAAATTATGGGTTTTCCTTTTTCCTTAAGACAACAGAAGGCTTAAATATATAAACAATAACAACTCTTGCCGCCATTGTTTTAAAACAAAATAAATAATTTTAATGGACATTTATTCATAGTTTTCTGTTGTATTCGCTTTTAATTTTTAAGCGTTGGCGTTTTTGAATGGGTTGCTTTTTTTGGTTTTTGGTTGTTTTTATTTTACGACCATTTCTTTGAATTACACTTGTACTCACATTTTCATTACCCAGCTATAATTTTGTTTATTTATAGTCATTATTTTTCAACTAAATTGCTTTCGATGTCTAGCCAGGAAAGATTATTACCATGTTTTTTTTTTAGAAATGCTGCTTTTTTGTCTCCTTGTTTTAGAAGACACATTATTTATATTATGTGCAAGTTTTATTTATTTTTTGTTTTTTGTATGTATTATTAAAATTATGCACTAAGGCAGAGACATTGATATACTTACAGACATATATATAAATAATAATTTATGTATTTCGACCATACTTTTCTTGTACAAACGGCATAAATGGCGTTAAACAAATGCTGTCAAAAAAAAAAAAAACTACCAAACAGTTCTCTCATATATGCTTTCATTCTCACTGCATTCCAGAGCAGTATATATATTAGACTTTTGAGTAGACCAAATATTAGACTATACACTAGACTATGGACTAGACTATGGACTAGACTATCGACCAGACTACAGACTAAACTATAAACTAGCCTATTGACTGAACTATAGACTAGACCATAAACTTGACTATAGAGTAGACTACAGAATAGACTATAGATTTGACTATAGACTAAATTATAGACTAGACTATAAACTAGACTATAGACTAGACTATAGAATAGAATATAGACTATAGACTAGACTATAGACTAAACTATAGACTAGGCTATAGACTGGACCGTAGACTAGACTATAAATTAGACTATATACTAGACAATAGGCTAGACTATAGACTAGAGTATAGACTATAATATAGACTAGACTATAGACTAAACTTTAGACTAGACTATAGACTAAACTATAGACTAGACTATAGACTAGACTATAGACTAGAATATAGACTAGACTATAGACTAGACTATAGATTAGCTATAGACTAGACTATAGACTAGACTATAGACTAGACTATAGACTAGACTATAGACTAGACTATAGACTAGACTAT
>NW_025807922.1:0-1204 GCF_022045245.1 Lucilia cuprina
TAGACTAGACTATAGACTAGACTATATACTAGACTATAGACTAGACTATAGACTAGACTATAGACTAGACTATAGACTAGACTATAGACTAGGCTATAGACTAGACTACAGACTAGGCTATAGACTAGACTACAGACTAGGCTATAGACTAGACTACAGACTAGACTACAGACTAGACTATAGACTAGACTATAGACTAGACTACAGACTAGACTATAAACTTGACTATAGACTAGACTATAAATTAGACTATGTACTAGAATACAGACTAGTAGAGATTAGTCTATACACTCAACAATTCAATTCTCTTATTTATCTAAAAGGCGAAAGTAAAAGCTATTATTTTCTGGAACCCTGTAAGAGGTTCAGCAGTCAATTCAATCAGAAAATCTACAATAATATAGTAATTAATATTATTATTATTCGTTAAACAATTTACGTTTAACATTTAAATAAAAAATATTTAAATTTAAATAAAATAAAATAATAATGACTGCATATACAAATTAAATTTTTAATTTCATTTAAATGCAAAATAAAAATGAAACATATTTTATATAATTTTTATACAACATCTTGTCGGTCTACTAAGGGTTAAAGGTCGACTATATAAAGAAATTTTAAATGTAAAAAAAAAAAAACAATTATATAAATAATTCTAGCATTAGCAGTATTCTTACTATATACATATATACAGACCCAGATATTTTAAAGAATACCCCACAATTAGCCTTGAACCACACTACACACCTCTGTATTTAACACAAAAAATAAAAAACCTTATTTACTGAGACTTTAGAAGTACTTAATATTTGCTGACGAAACGAAAAATATTATTCTAAAAAAATGTTTGCGGTAACATTCCGTTCGAAGGTTATAATTAAACAAAATAATCATAATTACTAGTCAAATAATAAGTTTGTTGTGTCTACAACAATTTACACGTTACGAGAGCTAAGTATTTACGCTTTACTGCTAAATAAATTAAAATTGCATATTTTAAATGAAACTTGTTTTTTATCAATTAAATAATAGTGAAATCAATACAAATGATTAGTGAATTAACTATTTATAAATTCCCTTTAGTTTCTATTCCATAGTCTAGTCTATAGTCTAGTCTATAGTCTAGTCTATAGTCTAGTCTAGTCTATAGTCTAGTCTAGTCTATAGTCTAGTCTATAGTCTAGTCTATAGTCTAGTCTAT
>NW_025807923.1:0-1721 GCF_022045245.1 Lucilia cuprina
AGTCTAGTCTATAGTCTAGTCTATAGTCTAGTCTATAGTCTAGTCTATAGTCTAGTCTATAGTCTAGTCTATAGTCTAGTCTGTTGTCTAGTCTATAGTCTAGTCTATTGTCTAGTCTATAGTCTAGTCTATAGTCTAGTCTATAGTATAGTCTATCGTCTAGTCTGTAGTCTAGTCTATAGTCTAGTCTATTGTCTAGTCTATAGTCTAGTCTAGTGTATAGTCTAGTATATAGTCTAATCTATAGTCTTGTCTATAGTCTAGTCTATAGTCTAGTCTTTAGTCTAGTCTTTAGTCTAGTCTTTAGTCTAGTCTATAGTCTATTCTTTAGTCTAGTATATAGTATTGTTCTACAATTTAATCTATAGTATAATTTCATCTAGAATCTATATTAAATCACAAATTAATAGTAACTATTAGATTTCCCGGTCCGCATTATTTACTCATTTAAGTTTGTTATATTATAAAATATTATTTTCAAATCCCCTAAAGTACAGTAACTCAAGTAAATATTTCACTAAGCATTTAAATCCCTTTATAAAAAAATAATTGTGAACTTATTTCGGAAATTTTTCAATTACGTCTTATAAACTATTTCTAGCCATAATAGTAAAAGATAACTATTTTCGTAAACATTATCAAAATGCTCATACTTAATCTATCAAAAAAAAACTTAAAAATTTTAAATGACGTGAATTCCCTTATACAATATGTGTATTTATAAAATATATTCAATCTAAAGCATTTTTTATTCTTATTCTTTTAAATACACACGATATTTGCACAGTATTTTCTAGCTTCAAAATACAATGTTGTAGACTTACTGTCACTGTAGCAAATGGATTTTTTGTTTTTTGTAGAATGTGTAATTTATTTTTATATTTTATCTATAAATAAAAAAAATTGAAAAAAAATTGTATTTATAAATAAGTACTGTGAACTTTTGTTAAATACTAGTTTATTCTTCTTTTCTTTTCTATTGACAGTTTTTTCTACAAGTATTTATAGAATTATAGCGATTTTTTGTTATTTTTATACTTGACAATTTACGCAAAGGATTGTTCGAGTGTTGATAATTGTTTACAGGAAGTCAGTGTGGTTTGTTTTAAAGTAAATAAATAATATAATTGAATAAATAAAACTTAAAATAGACTAATGTTTTATAAGAAATTAACTAGTTACTCTAGAGGAAAGGTTCTATGGGTTTAGAAGTTAGGTGAAATTCGGAAGTCAACACTAACATTCTCATTCTGTAGCTAACTTGTCTTTCACCATAGAATCTGTCACTTTAACTTTCCTAGAGAGAGTAGAATTCTTGCAAAACTAGATAGACCGATTCTTAAAGATTAGGAACTGTGTCTAATACAAGCATTTTATACCATACTAATCTGTGTCATATGTTGTTCTAATACTCCTCCAATACTTTTTCTGTCAATGATATTAAAATTAATTGTCTATTTTTTTAACAAATTAATTTGAAAATTAACAAAAAAAAAAATAATCAATCATCAAATTTAACTTAATAATATTTTGAACCAATATTTGATTAATTAATTCTTTCTAAAGTATTTAATTTTTAACAGATATTTTCCTGTCTAGAAACAGTAATCAGCCTAGTTTATAGTCTAGTCTATCGTCTAGTCTATAGTCTAGTCTATAGTCTAGTCTATAGTCTAGTCTATAGTCTAGTCTATAGTCTAGTCTATAGTCTAGTCTATAGT
>NW_025807924.1:0-2810 GCF_022045245.1 Lucilia cuprina
ACTAGACTATAGACTAGACTATAGACTAGACTATAGACTAGACTATAGACTAGACTATAGACTAGACTATAGACTAGACTATAGACTACACTATAGACTAGACTATATTACGCAGATTTTCCATACAAAATTTCTACAATAAACTATGAATAACTTTGTTAGGCATTTATGAATATGGGGGTTTAACTCCATAAACTAATGTAGTTTATTTTACATTCGATTTTGACCCACTAGACATTATTAAATTTGTATTTTTTTTTAATGGTATGTAGTACTTACTTTTAGCTTGACTTTGTTGGGCAGCCAAACACATCGTACAGATGACAACCAAGAAGAAGGATACTGAAAGTTTCATGTTTGCAGGAATCTAAAAAAAAATAAACAAAATAATAAATAATATGATTAAATAATGATGTTTTCAAAAGAAAAACAAATACTTAAAAATGTTATTATTTTAAAGAAAAAACAAAAAAAAAATAAGAAAGGACTTGCTTATGTACATAGAGCAGTAATAAAAGTTTTAAAAAAATGTAAACACAGGAAAACAAACATATTCAAAAAGAATATCGTATATATCTTAAACAATCTTGAATTCATGTACAAATATTACTGAAAACGACTCATGACAGCTTCCATAGATTTAGTTTCAACAAACATATTTATTCACAATTAGTTGTAGACATTTGAATAGAAATAATAAGGATTAATACTTTTAACGACAACAATTAATTCGATTATAATTTCAATATTTAACTTCGAAATTTTTTCACAACAAAACAATCTACAAACACTTTTCTTTGGCTCAACAATTTAAGTCAGATTAAAACTTTAACAATAAAATGAAGATAAAACATTTTGGACATGTTTTCAGTAAAAGATACCATTTTATTTAGTTTTTTTTAACTTGGAAAAAATGATATAAAAAAATGTTTGTATGAATATATGAATATGTATATAAAGTATTAGGTGGACTCCTCCCATTTTATCTGACTAAAAAACTATTATACAATTTAATGAATTACAAATTTTGGTAGGATTTCTACCCCTAAAAACTGATAGAACTAGTCACATAGCTAGTTCTTTGTAGATTGTTGTTAGTCTGGTTTTAATACTATGGAGTAGAGCTGATAAGGGCTAATTTTGTTTTGACAATTTTTCTTAACTTTCG
Organism: Lucilia cuprina; assembly: GCF_022045245.1. Classification (NCBI taxonomy): domain Eukaryota; kingdom Metazoa; phylum Arthropoda; class Insecta; order Diptera; family Calliphoridae; genus Lucilia; species Lucilia cuprina. The sequence goes on from NW_025807924.1 coordinate 1,169, forward strand.
ATGCCTATTAAAGGTGACTTTTATTAGGAAATAAAAGTTAATTTTTGGCTTTCAGTCATTTTGCATTTCAATGTCAAATCTGCGCGGTACATCCTTAATCTAAAATATATTTGTGTTTCAGATTGACTAGTTGTAACTTTTGTTCTTTTAATTATTGTACAAATATTATTGTTGTAAGTTGTACAATTATTTATTTACCTGTATTATGTATGTATGTATTTGTTATTTCAGTTGTTGTTGTTGTTCCACTAACTAAACAAACAAACAAATATCATCGTCATAACATTTAGCAAAAAGTCAATTTAGACGTGATATGAATTAAAAAATGAAATAAATTCCTGCAAATATCTTTAGATGGATTTGTGGAACAATGTATTTATGTATGATTAGATTATTTGACTGACCATCAAAACATGTTTGCAAAAACTCTTCGAAGTTTATACGTGTCTCAAAGTATTTTTGAGATTTTCATTAGCCTTAGGTTTGTTTCTAGTAGAAGATGAAAATGTTATATATTTAAAGGTATTTAAAGATTAGTTGGATAAATTTATTTAAAAATTGTATAACTTATGAAATTTGAACTTTTTAATTAAAAATGTAATGTATTTGATAAAATTAACCACGACACAACTTGTTTATAAATCAAAAATTCCTTGAATTGTTTTTATTATTTGTTTATGTTATTGTTTAAAATGTCTTTAATTTTTCATTACAACTTTCTTTTTTTTTATTTAACTTTTTTGTTAAGCATTTAATACAAAGAATTATTTATATTTATTTTCTTGTTATCTAATATTTTTTATATTTTTCAAAAAAATATCTTACAGGCCGCTTTTTGAAGGATGTTTTTGTTTATTCATATTTAATACGTTTCTAAATCTCAATGGTAAGTAATTGCCTGTTTATGTTTCTGTGTTTATATTTGAAGTTTATTTTGTATTTGTACATTTAGAGTTAGTTTTAATATCCTCAGGGTATATTTCTAATAACATCATTATTATTACTTATTATTGTATGTATGTGTATTTTAAGTGGGATAGTTTTATTTGTGTTTAAATTTAACAGGGTATAAACAAGAATTCTTAATTCGTAATCCTTATTTATTTCTCAGAAGAAAAGTTTTAGGTTTGATGATGGAAAATATGCATGTGTGTTTGTTTATTTTACATAATTAATTACAGAGTAAATTAAAATAGTTAATTTGTTTAACCTTTTCGCAGTTTTTTATTTAATTAAGACATAAGTGCTTAAAGGGTGAAACAATAACTGCATAATTGTGTCAATAAAAACATAATTCTCAAATTGAAAACTAAACTATGTATAAGCAAATTTGAAGTAGAACTGAACTAGAACTGAACTAGAACTGAACTAGAACTGAACTAGAACTGAACTAGAACTGAACTAGAACTGAACTAGAACTGAACTAGAACTGAACTAGAACTGAACTAGAACTGAACTAAAACTGAACTAGAACTGAACTTCAACAGAACTAGAACTGAACTAGAACTGAACTAGAACTGAACTAGAACTGAAGTAGAACTAAACTAGAACTGAACTAGAACTAAAACTGAACTAGAACTGAACTAGAACTGAACTAGAACTGAACTAGAACTGAACTAGAACTGAACTAGAACTGAACTAG
>NW_025807925.1:0-4071 GCF_022045245.1 Lucilia cuprina
GAGTCTTGTAGGAAATGAGCGAAATAATGTGCAATTTTTATTAAAATAAACAATATTTGACTGAAAAAACGTTAGTGCTTTTTTACCCATTTTCAGTTAGAAAATTACCATTTTTTACCCCTTTTTAATTTTTTTGCGCGCGTTTTGCTTGACCAATGTTGGCAACACTGGCAAAAAGGTGCAGCTTGGTTGACGTCAACAAAGCTGGTTTGAAGTAAATGCAACGACTCGAATTAGCCGCGAAAACACGCAAATGTCTGAAGTGAACGTAAAGCAAAGTTACACCGGCCAAATTTCAAATATAAAATTAATTTTATATTGTAAAATTTCATAAATTTAACGAAAATGTTAGTTAAATTGTACAAAATATTTTGAAATTTTGAAGACGTATTAATTTTCGACAACGGCGGCTTTGTCATTTTGTTCAGCGGCTATGTTTAGTCGTCTTAAGCCGAATCCGCGCAAGTCTCTGTCGATTTTACCTTTTTTTGATGTCAATGATGTTAATCTAGAGACTTACTTTTTAATTCTAGCGATTTTTAGTTAGATGAAATAAATTTGATTTTATATTCGAGATGATTCAAGCGATTTTTCTAAACAAATCGCAAAATTATTCAATTAAATAAAGAAATTTGTATAAATTATGTAGTTTTAAGATTTATTTGTTTGATGTTTTCCATATATATTACAATCGTTCTTAATATTACTTCGATTATGCATCATTTTATTTGGAAAAAATTTTGGTTGGTTCTAAATTTGGGTTGGTATCTAAATAAGAGTAACTTAAAATTTATAATAACTCACTTATGTATGTACAATCACAATTAAATTACATGACTGTCCATGCAAAATTTCAGCTGCAAATTTAAAAACATAATTACTGACTGAAGGCCTTTTTCTCAACATTACAGTTAGATATAATGCCGGTTAAAAAAATTTATCGTTAATAAAAAAAATTCACACATTGAAATCATTGAATTTATTAGATTGTTAAATGGTATATTCCCATTCTTTCCCTACCTGGACTACTATCTAACAGTTTTAACTTTATTTCTTCTGAGTTGGTGTATTTGACACGAAATTTTCCATATGTATCCAGTTTTCGAGCGATTTTTTTAAAGAAAATATTTTATATGTCTAAAGATTATCAACACTTGTCATATTATAAAAACAGTGTTGAAAAATGTTTTTATATTGTAATAGATTATTACTACAGGGTGGTTCGTAACAAAAGAAACTGTAATATTCTTATTTGAATTTTATGATTTCCATAATGATGTAGAAAATTTTACAACATAAATACTTAAGTGTATATAACTTCGAAACTAAAATGTAAATTAAGTGTGATACACCTGGTTAAAATATTAGAGAAATCGAACATGTTTAGAGCAGATAAAATTTGCTATTGTTAAAAATTTAAGTATTAATTACGTCTTTTAAATAGATTGAGTTTATTGAATTATTATTTGTAGGATTTATTGAATGAAAAGTTGGCATCACTGTTGTTTAAATTCTCTAGCATTGCGAACGGACCATAACGACACCGGCTTATATTTTATTTGCTTTAACTGTCAAATGTTGTTCAATTTGTTAACACTGAAAATAAGTTCAACAAAAACAATAAGCAACTTTTGACAGTTCAAAACTATAAACAAAAAACAAAATTTGAGTCGATTTCATCTTAAACATTTACCTTAAAAAATTGTAAACAGCTGTCAATGTATATGGTGCGGCCATTTTTTTACAATCGAATAATTTTTCTGCAATTTATGAAACGTATGGTGGTGGTGTTTACGAGAAATAAATACATTTATTAAAATATTAAAAAAAGAAATTATTTTAAAGTACAATTGGAAAAAAATCTTATTAAAGAAAGACTTACAATGTCACGTAGTGTTAGAGCTGAAACACGCAGTCGAGCCAAAGATGATATCAAACGTGTTATGCAGGCGGTGGATAAACCCAGGCATTGGGAAAAGAAATGGGTAACAATTAATGATACCACCATGAAAATATTCAAATGGGTGCCCATCTCAAACAATGATAAAAAGAAATTAAGTTCCTTGAGCAAACAGTCCGACAAAGAAAACTCGCAGAAAGGCACCCCAACACCACCACAAATAACACCCAATTACGGGCTAACAGCCGAAGATTCTAATACCTGTGAGTGTGCTAGCAGTGGAGAATAGCCACATAGCTAAAAAGAAAACAAAACAAACATGTTCGATGACAATTTTCTTTGACTCATTTTTGTTTACGATTTTGTATATGTGTGGGAAAATGTTAAAAAAATATTTTATTTTTCTTTTTCAGGTTTTTCTGTTGTCAGTGATTCTCAAGGTGCTGATTTCGTTAGTAGTATGCCATTTTCAGAAGATTCAAATTCTCAGGGTAGCGATGGTCCTGTCAAGCGTTTAAAGCAGGGCGATTAATTAAACCTGCACTTTACTCAACTCTAATTCACTAGCTTCAACTCATTAACGCATTCAATCACCTCAAGAAAACAAAAACAAACAAATTTAAATGAATTCCTAAATGCGGACATACGGAAAAAAAAGAAACACATCAAGTCAATAATTTCACTCACTTTCATAACTTATACATCTTCTTCCTTAACAAAAAAAAAAAAAAATAATAATTCACCCCCAACAACACTTAAGCAATGTTATTGTATGTATTATTAAAAATAGTTTAAAGAAAAAAGCTTATACGCAGGATTTTTATTTTATTTTTTAAAATAACTGCCATTGAGAAAAACATAAAGAAAATACACAACTTCTAAAATAGTTCTGTATAGTGGTCTTTTTTAAATATATATAAATTTTTGTAAAGTTTATTTCCGTCTATATGCTATATTTTTTAAGTTTCGATACCTTATAATTATAATCTAGTGTGTAAGCTTCATTTTTTACTGTTCTTAACTTCATTTTAAATATTTATCCTTTAGTTTTTTTTTCTTTCGCAAATTTTCAATTTTTATTGTATGAAATTTACTTTTAATTACATATGTATTAGTTTTTAAGTTCTTTTCCTGTTTCTTTATATAATTTTTTTTTACACAATTTATCTTAACAAAATTAAAACTTAACATTGTACATCTTTTTTAATAAAAGAGAATTAAATATTATTTATATTAACTTAGATTTTTTGATATTTTCATATAAAGTAGAAGACTTCTATTCCTTTTTTATCAAGAAAATCCAAGTTTTCAATTCTTCCAAGACAAGATTAGGTGGACGAATCTCCATCATAAATTATGATTCATAATGATATATTTTTTTTTATAAAACTATAGTTCTAAAAGAAAACTGGATTAGGATGAATTTAATCATATTTGGTTTAGGCGAAAATTCCTACAATTTTATTTAGGAACAAAAATAAAAACTTAAAAACCCTAAACATATATTCATGATATAACAATTTCAAAAATTAAAAAGGCAATCCAGGCTTTTTATGTCAACAATAAAATGTCAATAATTTTCATTAATAAAAAAACTGAGAAAAAATAAAAACTTATAATTCCAAAGAAAAAAAAAAAAGATTTTAAAATAAAAATAAAACTTTAGCGAATAAAAGCAATTTATAAGAAGATTTAAAGAAACAACAGTAAGAGGAAATAAAAATATTATTAAAATAAATAAAATTATTTTGAAAAATCAAGAAAATTTGAAATAGAAATAAAAAGGTAAAAATGCAATAAAATATTATTAAAATAAATTAATTAAATTAATTCGCATTTTTGTGACATTTTAGCAAAAATACAAAGAAAACTGAAAATGGAAGGAAGTAAAATACAAGAACTTTCCAAGGAAGGCGCCAGTAATTTCCAAAATCAAACGGAAAATATTAGTTCAACTGAAATGAAGTCAACAAATAAAGCTGTTAATGTTAATGTTAATATGGTTGAGTTAATGGCGTTATTATTTGGACGATTAATATCAAAAACTCTCTGTGTTATTGAACTATTTCTAGGTTGGCTGCTACTGAAAATTCTGGAACAAAGGAACAACTTTGTTGATATTAGTTACAAAATAACAAATAATTTGGATATTAACAATTAAACAAAAAAAA
>NW_025807926.1:0-1813 GCF_022045245.1 Lucilia cuprina
AACTAGAACAGAACTAGAACAGAACTAGAACAGAACTAGAACAGAACTAGAACAGAACTAGAACAGAACTAGAACAGAACTAGAACAGAACTAGAACAGAACTTGAATTGAACTAGAACTAAACTGATATAAAAATTTGATTTTATTTGTATATATTTCCAAATAACATTCAAAAATGTTTCCTGCTGGAGTGCCTTTTTTACCTTTCACAAGCTGTCCTCTAAATTTTGCTCCTTTTTGTTTGGGATGCCTAAAGCAAAAATATTTGTTATTTTATTTAAAAATAATTTAATAAAATGTTAAAAATAATATTATGATTTAAAATTAGTTTTTCAGGTGCTTAATGGAGTTAAGAAAACACAACACAAAACACGTACATCAGGCATTTGTTTGTTATTGACTGCCTGTCGGTTGCCAGAGTGGTGGGAGAAAGACTAATAACAACAACACCAGCAGTCAACCAACCAACCAGCTCGACACCAAACTAAAACCAACAACTCAACTGACATTTAAACGTACACAAGGAACGTGGCCAAAACGTGTAGTGTGGCAATTTATCCACTCTGCCAGCGATACAAATAAATAAATAAATAACTAAATACATACAAAATAATAAAAATAAATACATTTTCAAAAAAAGTTCCATTCAAGCGCATGAAGTTTTGGCCTGTTTGTTGGAATATTAGTTCATTCAAAACGTGAGCCTTAAATAAACAGTTTTCATTTAATTATGTCTAAATTTGGTTTTAAAGAACAAATATTCAAAACCTAAAACTCTAAAGGAACAAACAAACTAAAGCAGGAATGATTGCTTGCCTAGTTGTTGGTGGATAGAAAAAAAGAAAACAAAACCTGACAAAATACATCATGTTTTAAAAACTTACAATGAATCAATGAACGCTGACAAATTGGCAACACGCGATAGCGCAGCTCAAAAGAATTAAATAAAAAATTTATAGAAAAAAACGTATACCACGTCACGAACTATAAAGTTAGACGAAGTGGAAATTATAAAGAGTTCTTTTCTACTGTTACTGTTCGTTTGTTCTTTCCTGCTATATGCGATTGACTGACTGCCTGAATAAGTGAGTGAGTGACTGGCAGCCAGGCTATAAGGCCATCTAAAGAATAGAATGGTATTTTTAACAGGGGTTGTAGAAATGCAACATTTGCCTTACATTCGTTTACCATTGTAGTCAAGTTGAACAAATATTATTTCTATGTTTCTCATTTATTTGAATAACTTAATTTGAAGTGTGTCTGTGCCATTAAACCTCCCTTTGGTACCAATTTATTTTTTTGCTCTCTCCTCCATTCCTTCATATCCTGTTGTTGATGTTTTTTATTTTATTTTATTATTTTTTTTTTTTTTGCATTTTGTGTAGTAAAAAAACATAGTGGCAAGAATTTGTAACTTCATTTATAGAATCTAATAGAGCGAATTTTAATACCTTATGGATTTGCTAAATTTTTCTCTGAAAATGAAATTGTATTGGAATACATTTTTGTAGTTTGTTGCCTAGACTACAAATTGAAGTGCCACTTTTGAATTGACAAGAACAATAAAAACTTAAGGACTATATGAAAGGGATTAAATATATAAATTCATGAGAATAAAAAACTACTGAGCTACTAGGATGAAAGAAAAAAAAACGGTACTAGTTCAGTTCTAAGTTAGACATAGATAAGTTCTGTTCTAGTTTTTTTCTAGTTCTGTTCTAGTTCCATTCTAGTTCTGTTCTAGTTCTGTTCTAGTTCTGTTCTAGTTCTGTTCTAGTTCTGTTCTAGTTCTGTTCTAGTTCTGTTCTAGTTC
>NW_025807927.1:0-1948 GCF_022045245.1 Lucilia cuprina
AGACTATAGACTAGACTATAGACTAGACTATAGACTAGACTATAGACTATAGACTAGACTATAGACTATAGACTAGACTATAGACTATAGACTAGACTATAGACTATACTCTAGACTAGACTATACACTAGACTATAGACTAGACTATAGCCTAGACTATAGACTAGACTATACACTAGACTATAGACTAGACTATAGACTATACTCTAGACTAGACTATACACTAGACTATAGACTAGACTATAGCCTAGACTATGGACTAGACTATAGACTAGACTGTAGACTAGACTATAGACTGGATTATAGACTAGACTATAGAGTAGACTATAGAGTAGACTATAGACAATATTATAGACTAGACTATGACTAGACTATGGACTAGACTATAGACTAGACTATAGACTAGACTATAGACTAAACTATAGACTAGACTATAGATTTTACAATATTATTTTTTGAGAAATGTACTCTTTTTAACTAATAATTGTTTTGTACATTTGTCGGTACTTTCTGTTTAAAAGTACTAATTGAATTGAAGTTTATTTTAAAACATTTTGTGATTTTAAAAGTGACTATTTTTGGGAATTTTTGTTTTTTTTTTTCTACCATAAAAATGTTGATAATTTTTTTTAAAAAATCAATACAATTTGTTTATTTAATAAAAATTGAAATAATTTATAGACATAAGAATTTTTTTTTTTTTAATGCTAAAGCAAAAACAAAAAAAAAAAACAAATTTACAATAAAAAGTGAAAATTTAAAGAGAATTTAAATAAGAAATTCTATGGATTTTTTGCCACAAAAAAAGTACCAAAAGGAAATGATTTATAGCGTCAAACAAATAACTCCTAAAATAACATTTTTAACAAATAAACTTATGAGGTAATAAGTTAGTGTTTTTTTTTCTTTTTTTTGTACAATCGAAAAACTTAATACTTTTAACCTTGATTAATTCTTCAATCAAAAGACAAATAAGAAGTAACTTAACAATAATTCAAGGTTAATTATTATTTATATATTTTTTTTCTTCAACAAGCTTTTGAAGTACAACAAAAAAAAAAAAGAAAAAAATGACAAATTAATATGCAAGAAGTCTATTTGCTTTGTGCTAGTGTTTAAAGTACCAAAAATAACAACCATGCTTGCACCTTTTACGGTACATTGACAAATATTTGTATTATTTTAACAACAATAATAAATATTTGTATAAAAAGTTTTATAAACAAAAAAAAAAAAAAAATACTTGAATACGCTTACTACATGTTATGAATTACAATATAAAAATCATGATTATTGTTATTATTGTTATTTGCTGTTCATTATTTTTATGATAGAGTTTCGTAAATAACGTTTATGGTTCAAACACTTGAGATTCTGTTTTTTCTGTTTATCCAGTTTTTTTTTTCATTTCATAAATAAAAATCATTCACAAGAAATCACTTGAAAATTAATAAGTCATTTATCAATAACGAAATATCAACAAAGTTTAGGTAGATAATAAAGAAATAAAGATAAAGTATTATATAAAAAAGGCACTTTTTTATAAAAAGTACTTTGGTTTAAAATAAGGCAAAAAAATACAATAAGAATTCTATGAAATTGTTTTGAAAGCTTGAAATAGTTGTTAAAATTTATTAACAAATCGAAAAACCAAAACATCATTGTATTTTCTTAAAATTACTTTTTCCTCTAAAGGTACTTTTCTGTTTAATCTAAGAATATGTACCTTTTCTTTGGCACTTTTTTTACAAATAGTACTGTATTTCCTAAAAAAGTTAGTTACTTAAATAAGTAACTAACTAACTAACTAACTAACTAAGTAACTAACTAACTAACTAACTAACTAACTAAATATCTAACTAACTAACTCAGTAACTAAGCAAATCCCTAACATAAATGGATAGATAGATAGATAGATAGATAGATAGATAGATAGATAGATAGATAG
>NW_025807928.1:0-1124 GCF_022045245.1 Lucilia cuprina
CGGAGCCTTAAATTACCGCATTTCCAAACCTGTACCAATAAATATACCGATCAATCCAATTTTTTTAAAAATTCATTATGCCACAAATTGTACACCAAAACAAAGTGCGAATGTAATGCTTTAAAATGATGCATTAACGATTGTCCTGGCATGAAAACTGTCAAAGTTATTTGCAACCATATCGGAACCTCAAATCACAGCGTTTTTAAACATAGAACAACAATTCTACCGATCCTTCAAATTGACCATTTTTTAGACGAACACATTATGCCACAAATGATATACCAAATTAAAGTGCAAGCATAATGCTTTAAAATGATGCATAAATGACAGTCATAGCACGAAAATTGTCAATGTTATTTGCAGTTATATCGGAACTTCAAATTACCGCCTTTTTAAACCTGGGAAAATAATTCTACCGATCTTTCCAACTGGCCATTTTCTAAAAATACATTATGCAGTAAATTATATACCAAAACAAATGGCAATTTTGATGCTTTAAAATGGTGCATAAACGATTGTCCTGGCATGAAAACTGTCAAAGTTAATTGCAACCATATGGGAAATTCAGATTACTGCGTTTGTTATATATAGAACAATAATTATACCTATCTATCAAATTGAATAATTTCTAAAAACACACATTATGCTACAAATGATATACCATATTAAAGTGCATTTATAATGCTTTAAAATGATGCCTAAATGACTGTCATAGCGGTAAACTGTCAACGTTATTTGCAGCCATATCGGAACCTTAAAATATCGCGTTTTTAAAGCTGTGAAAATAATTCTACCGATCTATCCAATTAGCCATTTTCTAAAAATATATTCTGCAACAAATTATGAACCAAAACAAATGGCAATTTTAAAGCTTTAAAATGGTGCATAAACGACTGTCCTAGCACGAAAACTGCCAAAGTTAATTGCAACCATAGCGGGACCTCAGATTACTGCGTTTATTAAACATAGAACAATAATTCTACCGATCTATCAAATTGACCAATTTGTAAAACCACACATTATGCTACAAATGATATACCATATTGAAGTGCAATCATAATGCTTTAAAATGATTCATAAATGACTGTCATAGCGTGAAAACTGTCAATATTATTTGCAGT
>NW_025807929.1:0-1510 GCF_022045245.1 Lucilia cuprina
TAGTTCAGTTCTAGTTCAGTTCTAGTTCTGTTCTAGTTCTGTTCTAGTTCTGTTCTAGTTCTGTTCTAGTTCTGTTCTAGTTCTGTTCTTGTTTTGTTCTAGTTCGGTTCTAGTTCTGTTCTAGTTCTGTTCTGGTTCTGTTCTAGTTCCTTCTAGTTCTTTTTTCAGTAGAACTTCTTGTTTTTTTATTAACATTTTAATTGTAATTAATAAATTTTTGTTTATTTAGTTTAAAATAAAACTAAAAACCTATAAAACTCACTCTACTTTAGACTTTTTTCATATAAATAAATAATGAAATCATTAAATTTAGAATATAAAAATTAATTTTTAAATTATATAAAAAATTAACTTTAAATTTAAATTATAAATTAAATTAGTTATAAGAAACAAAATATTAGCATTTAAATCATTTATATTAATTAAAAATTACCAGATAAATGCTGATTTTTTATTGTCGTTATAGTTTTAATTGAAATTGATAAAAATATTAATAAAAAGAATATATAAATAGAGGAGATAATATTAAAAACATATTATTATTTAAATTAATAATAATTAAAAATTAAAAAAAAATAATTATATATAAATTATAAAATATATATAAACAAAAAAATTAATTAAAAAATGAATTAAAGACTAAAAAAATTTGAAGTCTTAAAAACTTAGTAAATAAATTTAAAATGATAAAAAAGAACAAAATTTTTATTTTAAGAAATTTTTTTATAATTTTTGAAAATTACCAAAAAAAATAGCTTTTTTTAAAGAGAAAATTTTTTTCTTCTTAAAATAATATAAAAAAATTTATTAAATATAATAAAAGAAACACTTTTAACTATAATTAATAATTAAAAAACAAAAAGGAAAAAGACTTTGACTTACAAAAATTACACACAAGAAAGAAAACAAAATATTTAAATATAAAAAACAATTCCATTAAAAAAGTCTTAAAATCACATAGAAAAAATATCAGCAAAAACCACAAAAAGCAAAATAATAATTAACACACATTCAAACCATTAAACTTACATAAAAAAATAATTAAAAAACTAAGGAAAACAAAATAAATCGCAATAACACAAATTTTCGAAATATTTTTAACGTAAAATCGTAAAAACCAACAAAAAATTTAAAGAAATAATGAAAATCCTAAAGGTGTTTTACTGTAGTTTAAAGAAATGAACAAATTTTTGTTAAAAAAAAATAAATTTTTTTATATATTATGTTTATATTATTAGTTTTAAATAAATAAATAATAAAGAAAGACAGAAAAAAATAAAAAAAAATACAATGAGCAAAAAGAAATAAAAAACTCAAAAATAAAAATAATTACCAAAAAAAATTTAAAAAAAAAAAAACAAAAATATTTTTAATTCTAAAGGAAGAATTTAAAAACTTTTTAAAGTTCAGTTCTAGTTCTAGTTCAGTTCTAGTTCAGTTCTAGTTCAGTTCTAGTTCAGTTCTAGTTCAGTTCTAGTTCAGTTCTAGTTCAGTTCTAGTTCAGTTCTAG
>NW_025807930.1:0-1360 GCF_022045245.1 Lucilia cuprina
GAACTAGAACTGAACTAGAACTGAACTAGAACTGAACTAGAACTGAACTAGAACTAGAACTGAACTAGAACTGAACTAGAACTGAACTAGAAATGAACTAGAACTGAAATTACCTTTCCAATTGTGCCCATTCCCATGTCATTTTATAAAAAAATGAAAAATAAGTTGATTAATTGAAATCAATTAATTTTAGAATATAATCACTAATTCACTGAAATAATCCATTTTTGAAAAAAAAAAATACAAACATTCAAAACCAATTACTCATTTAAAAGTAATTAAAGAAAACTGGGTTAATTCAAGGTTATTGCGGTTGTTGTCTCTTTAAAATGAAATCGAAAATATTTTAATACAAAACCTAAACCACAAAAAAAACATTATTTTTTTTTTCTAATTTTAGTTGCAGATTGTAAACTTAACTTAAGCACGCAAATTTTAATGACATTAATGACACGCAAAAAAAAAAAAAGCAAATAACACATAGAGAGACACTTATACTTGTCAAGTCAAATTGGATGTATGTACGTATTAACACACCCATGCGAAGGTTGCAAGACTAGTCATTTAAATACAAATCGCAAAAAAAACATCATATCGCTTTTTCTTAATATTAAAACTTTTGCTAATTTTTTTTTATTTAAACAAACTTTTACGTCTGCCTTCGTATATTTAATAAATTATATGAGCATTAAAAGTAATACCAAAAACTGACACATAAACCAACTAACTCTCTTACCCAGTAAAGTGGTAAAATTACAAACTACGTTCAACGTCAAAGTAATGCAAAGTAAACACACTTTTAGAAAACAAAAACGACTATAATGACATTTGGAGACCATTAATTAACCAACAACCAACTGGGAAAACAAAAAACTCTCTTAAACACACATACTAAGTAAATGTAAAGTTGAAAAGTTATTAGTAAAATAAAAATGGAAAACAAGAAAAATTATAAAAAAATGTATATGACCAAGATTTTAAAGAAGTAATTACAGATAAATGCAGTAAACATACAAGAAAAATGAAAAATTGTTTAAACTTTGTTTTGTTGCTAAGTAATTATTTCCAAGATAAAATTTCAATTTAAGACAAAAAGTTGTTTATGCTAAAATGTAATAAAACAAGAAAGGTTTGTTTGAAAACTTTTTCTCACACCCTTTTTGTGAGGTTTTCGTAGATTATGATTTCATTAAATACATGTATTTTTTTAATGCTTGTTCTAGTTTAGTTCTAGTTCAGTTCTAGTTCAGTCCTAGTTCAGTTCTAGTTCAGTTCTAGTTCAATTCTAGTTCTGTTCTAGTTCAGTTCTAGTTCAGTTCTAGTTCAGTTCTAGTTCAGTTCTAGTTCAGTTCTAGTTCAG
>NW_025807931.1:0-2004 GCF_022045245.1 Lucilia cuprina
ACTGAACTAGAACTGAACTAGAACTGAACTAGAACTGAACTAGAACTGAACTAGAACTGAACTAGAACTGAACTAGAACTGAACAAGAACTGAACTACAACTGAACTACAACTGAACTAGAACTAGAACTTAACTAGAACTGAACTGAACTGGAGTATACTTAATATCTGTAATATCAATAATTCAATAACACGTATACGTTAGGTGGCACTAAGGAATCAAGTGCAATTTTACAATATAAAACTGAAACACACGAACTGAAAAATGAAGTTTTTTTGTTTATAGGAACTAAAAATGTGCCTGAAAGAAAAAATCAAAATTCCTAACGGTTTAAGTCTGAGAAAATACTGACTGTATGCCCAAATCTTGGGAGTCTTTTCTTCGTTATATTTCCATGACTTCCATGCTACAGATTTTACTAATTTACTGTAGGGCATTTATATAAACCAAAAAAAATTCTTTCAAACAAATGTCACTAAGAAACTGTAAACAAATTTGATATAACTGAAAATTAAAAAAATAAATAAATAAATAAATAAAAAAAATTAAAACAAAATTAAAAACTTTTAAGGGACAAATGGCTCTTTAAATAAGTATTTATTTAATAATAATTTTAAACTGCAAACAAACCCACCTTTTTAAAAAGAAAATTGCCTTAAAGTTACACTTAAACTTTAAACCCACACATTTGATCCAAAAAAGAAAAAAACCAATTGCCTTAAACTTAGACTTTGTTAAATATAAAAACATTTTCCATGTTTCATTTATCTAAACAAAAAAGAAGTAGTTTGTGTGAACAAACAGAAATCATGTTAAAGAGCTTAAACCTTAAAATAAAAATTTATACATATTTTTAGCTATGAATAGCGAGGGTTAGAAAAAATCTTACCTTTTTCTATTATTTTGAGCCATAAATGAAATGAAAGTTTTTCTGAAAGAAAAAAATACGAAAAAAATCAAGGTTTGTTTTACAAGAAAATTAACAATATGAATATTTTAATGATTACTCCCCTTTAACAAAAAGGTGAAAAGAAAAATTGTGTACAAAAAAAAGGTCTGCAATCAAAGTTGTTTGGAGAATGTAATCCGAAAGGACTTACAATTTTCTATTTCGGCTCGTGTGTTGCTTAAAAGGATTTTGCATAAAACACCGACAATGAAGCCAATAATAGACAAATATTATGATTAAGTTTTTAAGTGTTAGACAAAAGAAGAATAAATGTTAATCTAGGAAAATTAATTTAAGAGAATCTCTTTAATTCTTTAACAAATCTTTAAGAAACTAGTTACATTTTTAGGCAAAATTTTTCAAATTATCTTTCTATAGGTCTATAACCATTTATTTTATTTTTATTTTATCTACTCCATCATGATAATCATAATTTTCTACATGTTCAAAATTAAACGTAAAAATGTCATAATTCTTAGAAATTAAACACAGTACATGTATACGTACATACACTTTAACTTACATATGTGGAATAATATTGTACATTTCAGCCTTTAATATAGACTACGTGAATTAGTAGCAAAGATTTCAAATTCATATAATAATTTACCGATAACACGATGCAGTTAGTCATACTAAAATGAACGTACGAGTCTGGCATATAATTACAAATTGCTGTAGGAAAAGTTAATAGCAAAAACATGAACGAACATGTTTGATAGAAACAAGAATATGATTATGATGGCGTTTTTCTGTTTCGTTGCCAAAAGGTAGATAAATTTAAACCATTATTATTTACACGAAAACAGCACTAGAACAGAACTAGAACAGAACTAGAGCAGAACTAGAATAGAACTAGAACAGAACAGAACTAGAACAGAACTAGAACAGAACTAGAACAGAACTAGAACAGAACTAAAACAGAACTAGAACAGAACAGAACTAGGACAGAACTAGAACAGAAGTAGAACAGAACTAGAACAGAACTAAAACAGAACTAGAACAGAACTAGAACAGAACTAGAACAGAACTAGAACAGAACTAGAACAGAACTA
>NW_025807932.1:0-1094 GCF_022045245.1 Lucilia cuprina
AATTTATTTATCAACAACCGATATTTACAATAACAGTAAAAAAATAACCCTAAATTTTTTAAGCTGAATTAATGGGATTGCAAATGGGTTTTATTGAAATATGTTTTTAAAACATCGGGATCATTCTGACCCCAAGGCCGTTTAAGGGTTAATTTATTTTTTCACTATTTCTGTAAATATCGGTTGTTGATAAATTTCTTAATTATGGTTTCATGTAACCATATTATGGTTACATATTAAACATAATATGGTTAATCTTATGTGCTCGGCGTAAAATGTAATTATTTGTTACTTTTCTTTTAAACAAACACAAAACATCCAAGCACTAATATTCCATAAAAAATATATATCCACACTTTCAAGCCAATATAAACACAATATATTTTTTTTAATTACTAATTTATTATGTACCCTATTATATATTTAGATAGTATTTATTATACCCTTCACCTTCGTGAGAAGGTATATATAAGTTTGTCAATCCGTTTGTAATTTCTATATTATAATTTTTTTACGATAAACAAAAACAAAATCTACGTCTCGTCAATGTTTACCAGCAATGAATACGAAAGTGTTGTTGTTTTACTGTTGCTTGTATACTGTTAAGAACAACAACGTATTGCAAGCGTTAAGCGCATATAAGTGTATAAAAAACACACTGTGTATAGCTAAGCGCATTTACAAAAACAAAAGAGTACCAAGCGCATAGGACTTGGGTACCCTTGGTTTGGATGCTGTTGGCGTCATTGCATTGTTATTTTTATACCCACCATCAAAAAAGATGGGGGGTATATTGTTTTTGTCAGTCCGTTTGTAACACATTGAAATATTCGTCTAAGACCCATAAAAGTATATATATTCTGGGTCCTTATTAGATTCTAAGACGATCTAGCCATGTCCATCTGTCTGTTGAAAACCCTATAGAGTCCAAACGGAAGTAGCTAGCGAGCTGAAATTTTGCACAGATACTTATAGTTGATGCAGTTTGTTTGGTATTTAAAATGGGCAATATCGGTCCACGATTTCGCCTAGCCCCCATATAAGACCCCCTTTAGAAAATGACATTACCGCCAATAACTGACTAACAAAAGCAT
>NW_025807933.1:0-232 GCF_022045245.1 Lucilia cuprina
AACAGAACTAGAACAGAACTAGAACAGAACTAGAACTAGAACAGAACTAGAACAGAACTAGAACAGAACTAGAACAGAACTAGAACAGAACTAGAACTGAACTAGAACAGAACTAGAACTGAACTAGAACTAGAACAGAACTAGAACAGAACTAGAACAGAGCTAGAACAGAACTAGAACAGAACTAGAACAGAACTAGAACAGAACTAGAACAGAACTAGAACAGAACTAG
>NW_025807933.1:524-3662 GCF_022045245.1 Lucilia cuprina
ACTAGAACAGAACTAGAACAGAACTAGAACAGAACTAGAACAGAACTAGAACAGAACTAGAACAGAACTAGAACAGAACTAGAACAGAACTAAAACAGAACAGAACTAAAACAGAACAGAACTAAAACAGAACTACAACAGAACTAGAACAGAACTAGAACAGAACTAGAACAGAACTAGAACAGAACTAGAACAGAACTAGAACAGAACTAGAACAGAACTAGAACAGAACTAGAACAGAACTAGAACAGAACTAGAACAGAACTAGAACAGAACTTGAACAGAAATAAAACTGAACTAGAACAGAACTAAAACAGAACTAGAACAGAACTAGAACAGAACTAGAACAGAACTAGAACAGAACTAGAACAGAACTAGAACAGAACTAGAACAGAACTAGAACTGAACTACAACTAAACTAAAACGGAACTAGAATAGATTATTATTGGATTTCTAATATTCCAATCCTGACAGATTTTCTTTGTTGTTAAAGCAGCTGTAATTAAATTTATTTCATTTATAAAAACAGCAACGAACTTTAAATTGTAAACCATGCTGGCGCCTCTATGTGTTAATTAAACTTAGAGATAATGAATATTAATCTAAACATTGCATTGGGAGAGAAATTATAGTTAAACTTTAATAATTCTTGAATCGTTTCCAAATGCAACGAAAAAAATAAAAACACTAACTCTGCAACATTCATCAACCGTATAACATGCAACATTAAATTCAACATCCGAACGAATAGCAAACCACCTGTGAACTGGACTGGCAAACCCTGACTGTTGGCAACATTAATAAGGAAGAACACATCTCGGGATACAGATGAAGTCATGTTAGTGGGAATAAGAAACTAGAAATTGTTGTTGTTCTTGTTGTGTTTTAAAAACGGGTGGGTTTCTAGATGTATGTATATCAAATCATATGGTAGGGGATAACATAGTTTACTTAGGTTAGGTTGTTTCTATTTTAACACTAATAAAAATCTGAACTAAAATAAAAACAGGCTATTGGCTAAAACAAACTCCAACAATAATAATAAAAACAAACAAACAAACACACACACACAACTAAAACCTGGTCAATGGTCAGTAAATCTAAAAGTTTATTGTACTTTCATACTAAATACATGTTCAGGTATTTAAACTAGTAGTTGTGGGTATAAACAACAACAACAAACCAACTTTTGTTTTATTAATTTACAACATTGTTGCTACTACTCTGTTGTTGTTAAATAATTGTTATTAATTTTTTTATATATTTTTTTCTTGTTGTTATTATTATTGCATCTACTAGATGTTGCAACAAACAACATTGGATACAGCAAAAGGATACACTTAATAACCGGAAATTATGGAGAAATTTATAAGTATTACATGTGTATAAAAATGAAATGAAAATAAAATGTGTTTTTTTTTTCTACTTAAAAAGCAACCTGTTTTTATTATTTGATATTTCTGGAAGATTATTGAAAAATAAATAAATAATTGGAAAAACTTTTTAAGACTTATTTTTCAAATGCTAGAAAATTGTGCAAAAATAAGTAAAACAGATATTTTGTAAAAGAAATAAACTATAAAATATTTAATAGTTTTCTTAAAATACTAAACACTTCAGTGAAATGCATTCGATTTATTTACACAATTGCTAGTGAACGGCTTCAGGGAAAATATTACACTCGAAAAATAGTTATTGCTTTAGACTATAGTCTTGTCAATAAACTAGACTGTAGTCTAGTTTATAGTCTACTCTAAAGTGCAGCCTATAGACAAGTTTATAGTCTAGTCTATAGTCTAGTCTAAAGTCTATTCTATAGTCTAGTCTAAAGTCTAGTATATAGTCTTGTCTATAGTCTAGTTTATAGTGTATTCTATAGTCTAGTCCATAGTCTAGTCTAGAGTGTAGTCTATAGTGTAGACTATAGTGTAGTATATAGTGTAGTCTATAGTGTAGTCTATAGTGTACTCTATAGTGTAGTCTATAGTGTAGTCTATAGTGTAGTCTATAGTGTAGTCTATAGTGTAGTCTATAGTGTAGTCTATAGTGTAGTCTATAGTCTAGTCTATAGTCTAGTCTATAGTCTAGTCTATAGTCTAGTCTATAGTCTAGTCTATAGTCTAGTCTATAGTCTAGTCTATAGTCTTGTCTATAGTCTAGTCTATAGTCTAGTCTATAGTCTAGTCTATAGTCTAGTCTATAGTCTAGTCTATAGTCTAGTCTATAGTCTAGTCTATAGTCTAGTCTATAGTCTAGTCTATAGTCTAGTCTATAGTCTAGTCTATAGTCTAGTCTATAGTCTAGTCTATAGTCTAGTCTATAGTCTAGTCTATAGTCGATAGTTTATAGTCTAGTCTAAAGTTTAGCCTAAACTTTTAAAAGCGTTTTTCTTGTAATGAAAGCTTTATTTAAAATGCTGATATTTTTTCGAGTGTTATTTTGATAGCGTTTAAAATGCATTTTATTGAAATCAAATTATACCACACACACACACTGGAAAGCCACATAAAAGATTCATATGCTCGTTGTTTGAACTATTTTATTTCTAATACTTTATTGTTGTTCTTTTTTTTTCTTATTTATTTTTATAACAATTGTGTAAATAACTAAATGCAAGAAGCTCTTGAGCAGTCGAGAGTGAGGAAACTACAAAAATTTTATTATTTATTAACAAAATGAAAAAAAGTAATAGAAAGAAAGAAAAAAGTATTAGAAAAACAACATACAAAAGAGTAGAAAATAGATTTAGAAATACTAGATGTGCAATGATATACTATTTTTTATTTGCTAAATGCAGAAGAATTTTTCCAGTAATAGTATAAGCAAAAGCTATTTTATTTCCAGCTAATTTAACCCACTGACCAATATACTAGAAGATTTGTGGAGAAATGTGGATGAAAAGTGTAATGTTTGGCTAGTTGGTAGTGAAACTCTGCTCTGGTGGGAATCTATTTAAACTAAAGAGTAGACTATACACTGGACTATAGAATAGTCTAGTCTATAATCTAGCCTATAGTTTAGTCTATAGGCTAGTCTAGTCTATAGTATAGCCTATAGTCTAGTCTATAGTCTAGTCTATAGTCTAGTCTATAGTCTAGTCTATAGTCTAGTCTATAGTCTAGTCTATAGTCTAGTCTA
>NW_025807934.1:0-1564 GCF_022045245.1 Lucilia cuprina
ATAGTCTAGTCTATAGTCTAGTCTATAGTCTAGTCTATAGTCTAGTCTATAGTCTAGTCTATAGTCTAGTCTACAGTCTAGTCTATAGTCTAGTCTACAGTCTAATCTTTAGTATAGTCTATGGTCTAGTTGTTATAAAAGTTAAGCAACGTGTTGCTACAACATTTCAGATAATGCATAATTGAATATAGTTTGTATAACAACTACATATGTATGTGTTATTTTATAATAGTCTACATATTACGAAACTTAATGTTATATATTTTTGTGTTCTTATTCATTTGAAGACTTAAAGCCCCCGAACAAAAGACTTAAGACATAAACTCATAAAAAGTTTGATTGAAATCTTTTTTTCATTTAAAAACATCATCTTTTACAATTTATAACTTTAATAATACAAATGTTTCGGTATTTTAAGTTGTTTGCACATGTTTTTTGTAAGTTCATTTACATTTTTTTCATATTATTTTTAATAAATTTTTATTATTGCACTAAAATCAGCACTTTTTATAAAAAATATGTATGAAGATAATAGATTTGATTTCACTTTTCAAAAATGTATAATTTTTTGTGATTTTTTTTTGTTTTGGTTGTTTATATTTTTTGCGATAATTTTCTGAAAGTTTAATACCATGAACTTAATTACGGCTAAAGCAAAATATTAACAAAAACAGCAACAAATATATATGAAGTACCTACTTAAACAGCAAACAAAAATTGCACAGCAAAAAAACCTAAAAGCATAACAACAATATTGCTGCTGCCGCTGCTGTTACTTGTATCATTTATTTATTATTATTTTTATATACATTTTTTTTGGTTCAAATAAATATTTAAACAAAAATATAATTAAATAAACATAGATTTTGTTTTTGTCTACAATTTATGAAATGTTTTAACAACGCATTTCTTAATTTAAAATGAATTTATGTTTTTAAATTTGCAAACTTAAATAAAATGTTTTATTTTTGTTTCAACGTTTTCATAATTATGAAAATATTGTTAAGAAGTAAGTTAGTTGTAGTTGGTTGCAGTTGTATTGTGGCAATAACATATGTTTGCTGCTGTTTACACATGCTAAAATGCAATCAAGTGCATCTAAGCGTGCCTTATAAGCATGAGTCTGAGGTAAAAAATTTATAAAAAAATATATGTTTCTATTTTTATTTATTTTTGTATTGCTTATGTAGTGCATTTAATTTAAAACTGCTAAACCAAAAAAAAAAAAAAATATATAAAAAAATAAAGTACTTGCCAGAACAATGAAATACATTTTTTGCATCCACAAATAAATTTTAATGAAATCATTAGGAAATTGCTTTATTTGTTCTATGTGAAGTTTTAAATAATAAAACTTTACACATCTAACGCATTTTTGAAATGTTATAACATTATTGTTGCAGCAACAAATAGCTAGGAAACTAATGTAAAAGTCCTAAACTAAAATAGAACAAGTGCAGAACCAGAACAGAACTAGAACAGAACTAGAACAGAACTAGAACAGAACTAGAACAGAACTAGAACAGAACTAGAACAGAACTAGAACAGAACTAGAACAGAACTA
>NW_025807935.1:0-1403 GCF_022045245.1 Lucilia cuprina
TGCTCTAACAAATCGATGCCAAAATTCTCCAATTGGTCTGAAACGTGTAAATATCTTATCCATGAGTCCATACGACGCACCACAAAAAACATGCATTTGCATATTTTGATTTCCCTGCTTATTATTCTTTGTCTTTGACAAACAGTTTCGCCTATATACTACATGGTTAATATTATTTAAATCAAATTAGTGTCATGTAAATTGTGCCTATGACATAAAATATTTACTATTTCATTGCATTTTCTCTCTTGTTGTGCCTTTCAAAGTTAAAAAATAAACAAAATTATTTTAAGAGCACATTTTTAAAAATTTAGGAGTTTTTTTAAAAATGTTTACTGACAGACGTTTAAGCAGTGAAAATTGTACTTATTATACCCTTCACCTTTGTGAAAAGGGTATATATAAGTTTGTCATTCCGTTTGTAATTTCTATAATATAATTTTCCGACCCTTTAAAGTATATATATTCTGGATTCGCTATTTAAAATCAGCAAAATCGGTCTATAAATAACGGAGATATGAGCAAAAATCCGAGACAGCCTCTGAAAATTTCATAAAAAAAGCCACATTTTTTTCATACTTTGTTAAAAAAGCAACAACAGCACTGTGAATTGGATAAAGATGTACATGTGCGTGTGTAGATGTATTTGGTTTTATTCAGATGTGTATTTTTTATGTTTGGATGCTGTTGGCGTCATTGAATTGTATATTTTGTTTTTGTAAATTCTGTTCGTATATTTAGAAGTCGTCATTGAATTGTATATTTTGTTTTTGTAAATTCTGTTCGTATATTTAGAAGTCGGTTGGTTTTATTGCGTTGTTTATTTTGTTTTTGTTTTTCTGTGTTTTTAGTTATGTGTGTTTAGATGTCTGTTGTTTTAGATGCCTTGTGAATTTTGTGTTTTATTTCGTTTAGCGTTGTTGTTGTTCATTTTGTTTTTTTCTTTTGGTTTAATAATAATGTAGACGGGAAAAAATTAAAATTTATAAAACTAATATGTTTAAAATACACTATGGTGAAGGGTATATAAGATTCGGCACAGCCGAATATAGCACTCTTACTTGTTTTTTGGTAATTTTATCACACAACATTGTTGTTGGTTTATTAAATTATACATATCAATTAGGGATGCGAAACGGCAATTCCCGATTTATAAGGGTTTAAGTCAAAAGAGGAGCGAAATTCATATTGAGGAGCGAAATTCATTGATACTATCAGATATGGGTATACTGGCAGTCAACTTGTTAATAAGATAATTATTTGGGTAAGAGGGCACGATACATAACTAGAAATATTATTGCTGATAGCTTGGCAAAAGCTGGAACTACGATGGCAATACTTGATATAGACCAGTTTTCTAGTGTTTCCCTAGCGGTCATTAAAAACCATATATCCGATATTCA
>NW_025807936.1:0-3950 GCF_022045245.1 Lucilia cuprina
TAGACTATAGACTAGACTATAGACTAGACTATAGACTAGACTATAGACTAGACTATAGACTAGACTATAGACTAGACTATAGACTAGACTATAGAATTTACTATAGACAGGACGATCTAGGCTAAAATATAAAATAGCTTACAGATTAGCCTATTAACTAGACTAGATACATAATAAATATCCTTCATATGCCTTATTTTACAGAAATTTATTCCTTAAGTCCTGAAAATTAAAAAAAATACTAATTTCTTTATAATTTTATTCCCTTAAGACATGAAATTTTAAATTCCCTTTAGAAGTGACCTTTTACAAAAACCATATATTTAAAATTTATTTGTGATTTATATTCATTTATTCTGACATTTCTTGGTTGTTTGTTTTTTTGTTTTCTTTTTGCTACATTTCTGGCTAATTCCAAAAATAAATGAAAAATCATACTAAAACTTAATTTTGACTTAAGTAAATAGAATTAAATATTAAAGACTTAAGAAAAAAATACCGTATTTATATTAACGTTTTAGAAAATTCGTGTTCGTTCCCAGTTTGTTAGCCTTCCATTATTACTAACACACGTAATAAATAGCTGATTATATGATGTTTTTCCTTTTTTTCTTTTAGCTCCTTAGAGAAGCAGAAATTAAAGAAAGAAAAACAATAAAAATCCATCTAAATGTTTGTAAAAATAAAAAAAAACCTACATACTCATATACATATCTACACACAATTGTACATATATAAAGATGAATACCCACACATATACATGTATATGAATGAAACATTTTTTGCACTTTTACTCGCTCAAATGTAAAAACGTTGTTCATTAAGCTTAAGTAAAAGTGTGATAATCTATTATACACCCACACATAGTATATAACATTTTCACTTACATACATTCACACATAAACACCTACATAAATAAACCTACATATGTATATATGTGTTTCTATATAAATTTTATTTTTACACACATTTAATATTTTACACACTCATGGGATGTAATTTTTTCACACTAAAACTCAAACAATTTCACCAAAAAAAATAGCTTTTACATAAAATTTCAAACACATACATATAAATATTTCAACATACTAACTCTTTTACTCTCACAAAGAGGACTAAGTCTTAAAATAATAATAATCTTGCATAGTTATTATTTGCTAAGTAGTAAAAAAAAGCATATCACATCTTAACCGTTGTAGTTTTGGTCTAAAGGGACACATTTTGAAAGGTGGTCAAATGTACACCACTACATATATTAATGTCAAATGTACACCACTACATAAATCTACATAGCAAAGAAAGATTTTTCTTTAAGAAAGCTAAATTTGTTCTTCATTAATTACGTGAAAAGGACATATGATAAAGTTTTTATTTAAGCAATATTTTTTGATGGCATTTAGTACACATATAAAGGACACCAAACAACGTTCATTCTATAGATTAGACTATGTACTAGTCTATTTATTAGACTATATACTTGTCTGTAGACAACACTTTACACTAGACTATAAACTAGATTGTATAATAGATTTAAGACTAGATTATAAACTAAACTATAGAAACTATTTGATAGACTGGATTATAGCGTAGACTGCACAAAAGACTAGATATTAGATTCTATACTAGACTATAAACTAGACTATAGACTAGACTATGAACCAGATTGTAAACTAGACTATAGACTAGACTATAGACTAGACTATAGACTAGACTATAGACTAGACTATAGACTAGACTATAGACTAGACTATATACTAGACTATAGACTAGACTATAGACTAGACTATAGACTAGACTATAGACTGGGCTATAAGCTAGACTATAAGCTAGACTATATACTAGACTATAGACTAGAATATAGACTAGAATATAGACTAGACCATAGACTAGACTCTAGGCTAGACTATAGACCAGATTGTATACTAGAATATAAACCAGACTGTAGACTAGACTATGCACTAGACTATGAACTAGAATATAGACTAGATCATACTATTGACTAGACTATGAACTAGACTACAGATAGTCTATATACTAGACTATATATTAGACTATAGACTACAATATTAACTAGACTATAGACTATACCATAGACTAGACTATAGACTATACCATAGACTAGACAATAGACTAGATTATAGACTAGACTATAGACTAGACTATATATATATAGGCGAGACTATAGACTAGACTATAGATTAGACTATAGAATAGACTATAGGCTAGACTATAGATTAGACTATAGGCTAGACGATAGACTAGTCTATAGGCTAGGCTATGGGCTAGACTATAGACTAGACTATTGACTAGAATATAGACTTCACTATAGACTAGACTGTAGACTAAACAATAGTCTATAGAATAGACGATAGACTAGACCATAGACTTGACTATAGTTTAGACCATAGGCTTGACTATAGACTAGACCATAATCTACACTATAGACTATACTATAGCACAAACTACAGGCTTCACTATAGACTAGACTACAGTCTTTACTACAGAATGTACTATAGACTTGACTATATTCTAAACCATAAACGAGCCTATCTACTAGACTATATACTAGACTATAGACTAGACTATATACTAAACTATAGACTAGACTATTTACTAGACTATAGACTAGACTATAGACTATAGGTTTGACTATAGACAAGTCTATGGGCTAGACTATTGACTAGACTATACATTTCACTATAGACTAGACTGTAGACTTAACTATGGAATAGACTAAAGAATAGTCTATAAAATAGACTATAGACTAGACAATAGACTAGACTATAGACTAGATTTGACTATAATCTAGACTATAGACTAAACTTCGGCCTTTACTCTAGTCCGGACTACAGACTTCACTATAGACTAGACTACAGACTTTACTACAGAATACACTATAGACTTGATTATAGACTAATCCATAAACGAGACTATAGAATACACTATAGGCTAGACTATAGACTAGCCTTCAAACTAACCTACAAACTAGTCTGTAAACTATAAATTAAACTTGGCTATAAAATTCAGACTAAAAAACTAACAATTCCTACCATTTCTGTGAATCAATGTATTGAACTCTCATCATAAATCCTAAGATTTGCCAACAACTTTAAGCCACTCGAAATAAATTACATTTCGAGTGACATAATTTATAAAAATTTATTTTAAAAAAATTTATGTGTAGAAATTAATCAAAGTGTATTAAAGATAACAACAGTATTTTGACCATCTTCAACATATTAGCTCTCAACCTTAAAAAAATTATAAATAAAAACCATACAAAAAAACTTGTAATCTCTTTAAGATGACAAAGATTTAATGGGATTTGTTGTTATTTTTTTTCCAAATTCGATACAAGAGTTTTAGATTTTTTTAAATTTTCTCTACATTTGTGATTAGTCAGTATGAATGTATTTTGGAACAACAAGTTGGCCTTTTTTGCTACAAGCAAACGAGCAAAAAATGTTAACAGATTCGTCATCATGCTGATGTACATACATAGATATATTTGTAAGTCTTAAGATTAATACTTTAAAGCATACTTTTTTTTCATGTGGCCTACACAATGTTAAATTTAAAGGACATTTTTAGCTAAAACCACAACTTCTTAAGGGACGTACAAACACTTTTAAAAAAATTAAAAAAAAAAATAAAAATAATTTCAAAATAATTCCATTCATACAAAATGATGTAGTAGGCATTAGCTACAAAATACAAAGAGTGAGGTTAAGTTTTTGTGTCAAGATAAGGAAAGATTTTAGTTTAAGTACATTAAAGAAACAGATTTCATGTTATAAATCTAAAGGATAATCTTAAAGAATTTTTTAAAATTTAATTTACACTCAAGTATATAGTCTAGTCTATAGTCTAGTCTATAGTCTAGTCTATAGTCTAGTCTATAGTCTAGTCTATAGTCTAGTCTATAGTCTAGTCTATAGTCTAGTCTATAG
>NW_025807937.1:0-1404 GCF_022045245.1 Lucilia cuprina
ACTTTGGCAGTTTTCGTGCTAGGACAGTCGTTTATGCACCATTTTAAAGCATTAAAATTGCCATTTGTTTTGGTATATAATTTACTGCATAATGTAGTTTTAGAAAATAGCTAATTGGATAGATCGGTAGAATCATTTTCCCAGGTTTAAAAAGGCGGTAATTTGAAGTTCCGATATGGTTGTGAATAACTTTGACAGTTTTCATGCTATGACAGTCATTTATGCATCATTTTAAAGCATTATGATTGCACTTTAAATTGGTATATCATTTGTGGCATAATGTGTTCGTCTAAAAAATGGTCAATTTGAAGGATCGGTAGAATTGTTGTTCTATGTTTAAAAACACTGTGATTTGAGGTTCCGATATGGATGCAAATAATTTTGAAAATTTTCATGCCAGGACAATCGTTTATGCATCATTTTAAAGCATTACAGTTGCACTTTGGTTTGGTGTACAACTTGTGGCATAACGAATATTTACAAAAATTAGATAGATCGGTATATTTATTGGTACAGGTTTGGAAATGCGGTAATTTAAGGCTCCGATATGCTTGCAAATATCTTTTATAGTTTTCATGTTATAGCAGTCGTTAATATATCTTTTTATTGCATTATAGTTGCCATTTATTTTGGTATATAATTTATTGCATAATATATTTTTAGAAAATGGCCAATTGGATAGATCGGTAGAACTATTTTCACAGCTTTAAAAATGCGGTAATTTTAGGTTCCGATATGACTGCAAATAACTGCAAACAACATGCTATGGCAGTCATTTATGCATTATGATTGCACTTTACAGTCTGTGGCATAATGAATTTTTACAAAAATTGGATAGATCGGTATATTTATTGGTACAGGTTTGGAAATGCGGTAATTTAAGGCTCCGATATGGTTGCAAATATCTTTTATAGTTTTCATGTTATAGCAGTCGTTTATATATCTTTTTATTGCATTATAGTTGTCATTTGTTTTGGTATATAATTTGTTGCATAATACATTTTTAAAAAATGGCTAATTGGATAGATCGGTAGAATTATTTTCACAGCTTTAAAAACGCGGTATTTTAAGGTTCCGATATGGCTGCAAATAACATTGAAAGTTTTCACGCTATGCCAGTCATTTAGGCATCATTTTAAAGCATTATGATTGCACTTTAATATGGTATATCATTTGTAGCATAATGTGTGTTTTTACAAATTGGTCAACCTGATAGATCGGTAGATTTATTGTTCTATGTATTAAATGCAGTAATCTGAGGTTCCGATATGTAATGAACAAATTTACAAACAGCTAAAAAAAACTGTCTCTTTCTATTGGTCTTTGGTGCTCTAATAGATAAGAGAACTAACGGGAGCCATTGACAATGCTAGCTGTCAGTCGGGTGGGGGGATTCTTGTTCTC
>NW_025807938.1:0-2163 GCF_022045245.1 Lucilia cuprina
AAAATAAAAATTTGGATTATTATTTATGTTCGTTGCTTTGCCAGAAAATCATATAGTTTCGTAAAAAAATTTATTATCCTACAAATTTAGGTTTGCTATTAAAAAAAAATAAGTGAAATTCAAAAAAAAAATTGTACGAAAATAATTAAACTCACAAATTCAAATATTATATGAATTTGCTATATAGAAGAAAGTTAAATTAAAGTTTTCAAAAAAAAAATAAATAAATTCAATTAATGAATAGTTTTAAAGAAATATAAGAAAATAAATAACAACAATTCGAACTGCTGAAAGTATTCAAAATTAAAACTAACATATTTTAGAAAAAAATCAAAATGTTTTTTTAACAAAAGATTCAAATAGAAATGACTCGGTTTCCAAATCAAAATTAATCAATATGCTGAATATATTATGGTCTTCTACATGTTTTAATGTGAGAAAGTTAAAATACCCTGTAGGAAATTAGGCAAAAAAAATGGGAAAATCAACTACATGAAAAGAAAAGACTGGTCTATGGAGCTTTATATTAGCTAAATATGTATATACAATTTACACCACTAGCAATATACAACTTTATCTTCAAGTATAACATATTTTAATCCGGTCACAGATTGCAAGCAGCAAATTTATGAGTTCCTTTGACCAAAATATGGGCTATAAATCGGATTATAAATAGTTAAACACATTAAACTAATATCGAGCTATATATAAAATAAAATGCTACATACCACCCTGAACATGATAAAGAAAGAACTATTTATGCCAAACGGTTAGCCTAATCGAACCTTTCAGACCTCAATTAGCTAAATTTCCTGTAAGGTTTCAATAGTTATTTTTTATCAAGTTCAATAATGAAACGAAACTTTTTAAATTTATATTCAAATTGAAATCTAAATAATTGAAAACTAAATATATGAGCCAGAAAGAACAGAGCTATTCCTTCGGGCCCCACGTTGGGCGCCATTTTATGTAATGTTCACATACGTTAAATCTTGAAACAAGATTTATTTTTCTCCTGTTTAGTTCTAAATAAGTAATATAAATATATAAAATGTAAACTTATAGCAAAAATTATAGAACCAAACCCAAGAAATCATAAATAAGATATCAAAATTTTTAAGCAAGGCTCTACATTCATTAGTCTGTTTAATATTATGATTTCTGGTCGATGAAAGCAAAGGAACAGGACGTTGGGAGCCATTGATTTGCTAGCTAGGAGTCGGTGGGGGGGGGAGTTCGTGTCCTATTTCATAAGCTTCCAATGTTTATCACATGCTCTTTTATTATAGACTCCCGGAAATATACTAAATTACTGATCATTAGATTAACAAAAGAATAAATAACTAGATAAAAAGAAAAGAAAAGAAAAAAAACAAACAAAGCCCCAATCTAGTTATGGTTGAAAGCTACTCGAAACTATTGTTGATTTTCCAGTATTTTTGCCAAATTGTTTTGCAATCCTGATGATATTGGATGCAAATGCCTCTAAACCCTCACCATCCGTAGTTCTAGTGGCATATATAAAATTTCTAGAACCCCTAACAAAATTTGTATTTACATTTTCTCACATTAGCTCAATAAGAAGACCAAATTGATTCAATTTTACTCATACATATTCAAATGGTTTATTTTAGAAAAGATTAAAGTAAGCATTATTAACTAATTATACAATTTAGGTGTAATCTTACGAAAGATATATGTTCATAATTAAATATACAAAAAGATTATGGAAATTTAGATTAATTAATATAAATATTAACATCGTATAAAATATTTATGAAAAATTTAGTTTTATATTAATAAACGAAAATTTTAAATTTAAAAGGATTTTACAAATTATTAGAACAATTGATTAAATTAAAATATTCAACACTTATTATTATCAAGAAAGTTTCCACAGTTTAAAAAAAAATTTAACTATATAATAAAAGAGTTTTAACAAATTGACCAATTTTAACAAATTGAACTTTTCGATTAAATAATTTTATTATAGTGAAGATTTAGTTTTCGAATATTAACAAAAAAACAACAATTTCTTTATGATATAAGTATTTCCCAAAATGTTATTATTAAATAGTAATTTGACCCATTGTGAATTTTTTATGAAACAAAACAAACAAAGAAACAAAATCAAAATCTATTAAAGTTCATTGAACTTTGAGT
>NW_025807939.1:0-3438 GCF_022045245.1 Lucilia cuprina
TGTTGTTCTATGTTTAAAAACGCTGTGATTTGAGGTTCCGATATGGTTGCAAATAACATTGACTGTTTTTATGCCAGGACCATCGTTTATGCATCATTTTAAAGCATTACAGTTGCACTTTGTTTTGGTGTATAATTTGTGGCATAATGAGTTTTTACAAAAATAGGATAGATCGGTATATTTTTGGTACAGGTTTAGAAATGCGGTAATTTAAGGCTCCGAAGCATTACAGTTGCACTTTGTTTTGGTGTACAATTTGTGGCATAATGAATTTTTACAAAAATTGGATAGATCGGTATATTTATTGGTACAGGTTTGGAAATGCAGTAATTTAAAGCTCCGATATGGTTGCAAATATCTTTTGTAGTTTTCATGTTATAGCAGTCGTTTAAATATCTTTTTATTGCATTATAGTTGCCATTTGTTTTGGTATATAATTTGTTGCATAATATATTTTTAGAAAATGGCTAATTGGATAGATCGGTAGAATTATTTTCACAGCCTTAAAAACGCGGTATTTTAAGGTTCCGATATGGTTGCAAATATCATTTATAGTTTTCATGTTATTGCAGTCGTTTATATATCTTTTTATTGCATTAGAGTTGCCATTTCCTCTGGTATATAATTTATTGCATAATATATTTTTAGAAAATGGCTAATTGGATATATCGGTTGAATTATTTTCACAGCTTTCAAAACGCTGTATTTTAAGGTTCCGATATGCCTGCAAATAACATTGACAGTTTTCACGCTATGACAGTCATTTAGGCATCATTTTAAAGCATTATGATTGCACTTTAATATGGTATATCATTTGTAGCATAATGTGTGTTCTTACAAATTGGTCAATTTGATAGATCGGTAGAATTATTGTTCTATGTTTAATTAACGCAGTAATCTGAGGTTCCGATATGGTTGCAATTAACTTTGGCAGTTTTTGCGCTAGGACAGTCGTTTATGCACCATTTTAAAGCATTAAAATTGCCATTTGTTTTGGTATATAATTTATTGCATAATGTATTTTTAGAAAATGGCCAATTGGATAGACCGGTAGAATAATTTTCCCAGGTTTAAAAAGGCGGTAATTTGAAGTTCCGATATGGTTGTGAATAACTTTGACAGTTTTCATGCTATGACAGTCATTTATGCATCATTTTAAAGCATTATAATTGCACTTTAATTTGGTATATCATTTGTGGCATAATGTGTTCCTCTAAAAAATGGTCAATTTGAAGGATCGGTAGAATTGTTGTTCTATGTTTAAAAACGCTGTGATTTGAGGTTCCGATATGGTTGCAAATAACTTTGACAGTTTTTATGCCAGAACAATCGTTTATGCACCATTTTAAAGCATTACAGTTGCACTTTGTTTTGGTGTACAATTTGTGTAATAATGAATTTTTACAAAAATTGGATAGATCGGTATATTTTTTGGTACAGGTTTAGAAATGCGGTAATTTAAGGCTCCGATATGGTTGCAAATATCTTTTATAGTTTTCATGTTATAGCACTCGTTTATATATCTTTTTATTGCATTATAGTTGCCATTTGTTTTGGTATATAATTTGTTGCATAATATATTTTTAGAAAATGGCTAATTGGATAGATCGGTAGTATTATTTTCCCAGGTTTAAAAAGCCGGTAATTTGAGGTTCCGATATAGTTGTGAATAACATTGACAGTTTTCATGCTATGACAGTCATTTATGCATCATTTTAGAGCATTATGATTGCACTTTATATTGGTATATCATTTGTGGCATAATGTGTTCGTCTAAAAAATAGTCAATTTGATGGATCGGTAGAATTGTTGTTCTATGTTTAAAAACGCTGTGATTTGAGGTTCCGATATGGTTGCAAATAACTTTGACAGTTTTCATGCCAGGACAATCGTTTATGCATCATTTTATAGCATTACAGTTGCACTTTGTTTTGGTGTACAATTTGTGGCATAATGAATTTTTACTAAAATTGGATAGATCGGTATATTTATTGGTACAGGTTTAGAAATGCGGTAATTTAAGGCTCCGATATGGTTGCAAATATCATTTATAGTTTTCATGTTATTGCAGTCGTTTTTATATCTTTTTATTGCATTATAGTTGCCATTTGTTTTGGTATATAATTTATTGCATAATATATTTTTAGAAAAAGGCCAATTTAAAAACACGGTAGTTTGAGGTTCCAATATGGCTGCAAATAACATTGACAGTTTTCACGCTACACAGTGGGGCAGAATGGAAATTTTTTGGAAATAAATCTGGCATTTCTAAACGGCTGATCCGATCGGGATAAAATTTGGCGCGAGCGTAGCCAAGGAGTATTTGAGTTTAAGTTTTGAAGATGAACCCCGCAGCTGCTCCAGGGACGGAGCTGTGGCGGCTCAAAGTAGAGTACCTACGACATGTAAAATTTTTAAACTCGTGCCATTTTTTTGTTTTTCTTTCAAATACAAAGATTTTTATATTTTCTGAAAGCGCTTGACGACATCTTGAAAAAACGTGCTTGGGCATACTACTTATCTCTTATAATATCCGAGTTATAGGCATTTAAAAATTTAGTTGTACAAAATTTACCATACCTTGGTCCGCCTTTTTTTGAATACCGGGCGTAATTTTAGACCAAATGGACTCAATTTTTTTCTTTACTTAGACAACAAAATTTCCAATAATATACAAACAATTTCAGATCAATATCATTTACAGATCCAAAAATATACGTTTTTTAATTTAAAAATTCAAAAAATTTTAGATTTTTGCCGTTTTTTTTGCCCAAAATGTGTCTTAACTCTTTTATTAATAAAATAAAATTTTCTTTAAGAACATATAACAATTTTATAGTTTTCTAAAAGGTATCTTTACGCAGAACGCTCTGGCGTAAAAAACTTGTCCTATTTTTTGAAAATGTTGCCACTGCGTCCTTCCGAATATGACCTATTTTTTATCAAACCTCCAACTTTGGGCGACATGTTCTAAAATCCCAAAGCTGGGATTAGAAAACTGAAAGTAGTTTTGGAAACCTCAATATGTTTTCTATTTACTCCAAAAGTATTTTCCCAGCCCTGAAAGAAATGTGGACTCTATGGGCAAAAATGTAAAAAATTTTATTCTTTGAAATGACAAATTTAACAAGCGTTGAAGATTTCATTGAGTTTTGTTCATAAATAAAGATTTTGTCATATATTACATATTTGTTAAATTTCTAAAACTATGATTTATATCAAAATTTTAATAGGGTCGCAGATAGCTACAACAATTTAGTCCATATTTATCCCTTAATATCTTTTTTTAGTTAGATATGGAAATTCTTGACCCTTTGCAAAAAATTTCAAGCCAATATCTCAGTTACATTCAAAAATATGTTCATTTAAACCTGTGTCCTTTAATTTCATCTTTTTCATATTTTAGTATTAAGTATGACAGAACATACATTTGGTGTT
>NW_025807940.1:0-1052 GCF_022045245.1 Lucilia cuprina
TAAAAAGATATATAAACGACTGCAATAACATAAAAACTATAAAAGATATTTGCAACCATATCGGAGCCTTAAATTACCGCATTTCTAAACCTGTACCAATAAATATACTGTCCTAGCACGAAAACTGCCAAAGTTAATTGCAGCTATATCGGAACCTAAGATTACTGCATTTGATACATAGAACAATAATTCTACCGATCTATCAAGTTGACCAATTTGTAATAACACATATTATGCTACAAATGGTATACCATATTAAAGTGCAATCATAATGCTTTAAAATGATGTCTAAATG
Source organism: Lucilia cuprina (assembly GCF_022045245.1). Classification (NCBI taxonomy): domain Eukaryota; kingdom Metazoa; phylum Arthropoda; class Insecta; order Diptera; family Calliphoridae; genus Lucilia; species Lucilia cuprina. Next base: position 296 of record NW_025807940.1, read on the forward strand.
ACTGTGATAGCGTGAAAACTGTCAATGTTATTTGCAGTCATATCGGAACCTCAAATTACCGCATTTTTAAAGCTGTGAAAATAGTTCTACCGATGTATCCAGTTGGCCATTTTCTAAAAATATATTATGCAATAAATTATATACCAAAACAAATAGCAACTATAACGAAATAAAAAGATATATAAACGACTGCAATAACATGAAAACTATAAAAGATATTTGCAACCATATCGGAGCCTTAAATTACCGCATTTCTAAACCTGTACCAATAAATATACCGATCTATCCTATTTTTGTAAAACTCATTATGCCACAAATTATACACCAAAACAAAGTGCAACTGTAATGCTTTAAAATAATGCATAAACGATTGTCCTGGCATGAAAACTGTCAAAGTTATTCACAACCATATCGGAACCTCAAATTACCGCCTTTTCATTCCCCAACAGCCGGTTCTACGTACCGGAATGACCCGAAATTTTTCGGCCAAGTGCTGTCAACCTCAGCAACAACTACACATTTTTACCAACGGAGCAATATCTTCCGGCATTGCTGCTCCGTATCCTATTAGTCCGTGCCGGAATCGAACTAAATCCCGGACCATGGTTCTGTACTGTTTGCCAGAACCGGTTGCACCATATGTCCACCCAATTACGATGCAACACTTGTTTGGGCTGGTGTCACCTCAGAAACTGCTCTGTACTAAATCATCATCGGGAGTGCTCGGAGACTTTTGTCGCCCCATGCTGCCAACAAC
>NW_025807941.1:0-1486 GCF_022045245.1 Lucilia cuprina
GACTAGACTATGGACTAGACTATAGACTAGACTATAGACTAGACTATAGACTAGACTATAGACTAGACTATAGACTAGACTATAGACTAGACTATTGACTAGACTATATAGTAGACTATTGACTAGACTATATAGTAGACTATAGACTAGACTATATACTAGTCTATAGAGACTAGACTATATAGTAGACTATAGACTAGACTATATACTAGACTATAGACTATACTATAGACTAGACTATAGACTATACTATAGACTAGACTATATACTAGACTATAGACTAGACTATACTTTAGACTATAGCTTTATGTTCAAATTGTCTTGCTAAATAAAATACAACATTTTCCAATCAAATAATCTAATAAAATCTTAAGATGTTTACAATTATTAATATGAAAGATTCGACCTAAAAAAAAACACACCCTTATAGACACAATTTCAACATAATTGGTCATAAATAACGGAAAATGTGCAATAAAAGCAAAAAATATAAAACATGGACTCATAAGTATACAAAACTCCTTTAAAAACGCTTAAATTATTTCATTGTCCTACTCGTATTTCTTATAACATTTTCAACAAAATGACGTTTGTTGATTTGTTATGGAAAAATAAAACATGCCAACGAAATAGAAATGATTATCTTTAATAAATGTGCCATTGGATTATATTTGACATATTGTTCAACCTTATAAAATTGTACACCGGAAATCTTTGCTAAGAATACAAATTCAACCCTTTTTTGTACTCATGCAAAAGGTTTTTCCTTTCAAAGAAAAGTGTCTTATTGCCAAAAAAGAGAGAAAGTCTTTAACAAAAAGGACAACATAATGATGACCTCTGAAAAGAAATCTAAAACCTTCAATCTTATTGTCCTTTTTTTGTGTAGCAGAACATAAAAAGAGGACACATATTGTAAGTACAACAGATTTTGTTTAATGTTGTTTAAATTGTTATTAAATTTCCTTAAAATAGATTTATTTTTATTGTTATTGTTGTCGCTGTTGATGTTTTTCTTTCTTTGTTTTTGTTTGGAGCAACAAACTGAAAAATACAAAAAGAGAACATCCAGGAAAAACAACAGAAAATAAGTCTAAAGCAACAAAAGTCATGACCAGCATATAAATTTTAAACATATTATATGGCAACTGGCAAACATTTTTGCACAAATGTAACATATCCCAGAAAAATATTTCAAGGAAGAACCTTCTGGCTGTTATGTATAGTATACTATATGTATAATAGATAGGCAAGTCTACATCCTAGTATAATGACTAGTCTATAGTCTAGTCTAATGACTAGTCTATGGTCTTGTCTAAAGACTAGTCTATAGTCTAGGCTAAAAACTAGTTTATAGTCTAAAGACTGGTCTAGTTTCACGACTAGTCTATAGTCTAGTCTATAGTCTAGTCTATAGTCTAGTCTATAGTCTAGTCTATAGTCTAGTCTATAGTCTAGTCTATAGTCTAGTCTATAGTCTAGTCTA
>NW_025807942.1:0-1059 GCF_022045245.1 Lucilia cuprina
ATTATTTTCACAGCTTTAAAAACGCGGTATTTTAAGGTTCCGATATGGCTGCAAATAACATTGACAGTTTTCACGCTATGACAGTCATTTATGAATCATTTTAAAGCAATATGATTGCTCTTCAATATGGTATATCATTTGTAGCATAATGTGTATTTTTAGAAATTGGTCAATTTGATAGATCGGTAGAATTATTGTTCTATGCTTAACAAACGCAGTAATCTGAGATTCCGATATGGTTGCAATTAACTTTGGCAGTTTTCGTGCTATGACAGTCATTTATGCACCATTTTAAAGCATTAAAATTGCCATTTGTTGTATAATATTTTTAGAAAATGGCTAATTGGATAGATCGGTATAATTATTTTCACAGCTTTAAAAACGCGGTATTTTAAGGTTCCGATATGGCTGCAAATAACATTGACAGTTTTCACGCTATGACATTCATTAAGGCATAATTTTAAAGCATTATGATTGCACTTTAATTTGGTATATCATATGTGGCATAATGTGTTCGTCTAAAAAATGGTCAATTTGAAGGATCGGTAGAATTGTTGTTCTATGTATAAAAACACTGTGATTTGAAGTTCCGATATGGTTGCAAATAACTTTGACAGTTACCATGCCAGGACAATCGTTTATGCATCATTTTAAAGCATTAAAATTGCCATTTGTTTTGGTATATAATTTGTTGCATAATGTATTTTTAGAAAATGACCAGTTGGATAGATCGGTAGAATTATTTTCCCAGGCTTAAAAAGGCGGTAATTTGAAGTTCCGATATGGTTGTGAATAACTTTGACAGTTTTCATGCTATGACAGTCATTTAGGCATCATTTTAAAGCATTATGATTGCACTTTAATTTGGTATATCATTTGTAGTATAATGTGTGTTTTTACAAATTGGTCAATTTAATAGATCGGTAGAATTATTGTTCTATGTTTAATAATGTTTTGCATCATTTTAAAGCATTACAGTTGCACTTTGTTTTGGTGTACAATTTGTGGAATAATGAATTTTTAAAAAAATTGGATAGATCGGTATATTTATTGGTACAG
>NW_025807943.1:0-2289 GCF_022045245.1 Lucilia cuprina
ACTAGAACAGAACTAGAACAGAACTAGAACAGAACTAGAACAGAACTAGAACAGAACTAGAACAGAACTAGAACAGAACTAGAACAGAAGTAGAACAGAACTAGAATATATCTGGAACAGAACTACAACAGTGTTTAATTTGTTTAAATTCTAAACAGTTTGTGGACTTTTAGCGACCACTGTCTCTACACCTGTGTAAATATTTGTATGTTTTGTTACCTCCATATGAGTTGATTGTTAAGATGGTAGTCGAAAATAAAATCTGCTAGCATTTTTTCACATGTGTTTTTTAAGCTAAATAAAACCAAGAAAAAAATCTATTTTTGTTCAACGTTTCCCGAAAAAAAACGAGGAGAAAACAAATGCCAGGTGCACAAGTGTAGAAAGTTGTTACTCCAGCAATTGCAGCCAAGCATTTGTGAATACTACTGTAGTAATGCTAAGGATGCTTTTAGTTTAATCCTTTTATATATTTTTTGTTACTTATAAAAATGTGTATATTGCCACACACATACAAACACATAAAGGGAGTAATAAGTAAGTAACTGTGCAAATTTGACTTCCGTTTCGTATGTAAATTTAAGTGCAATAAACACTTAGCAGTATAGCAGTGTCTGTCTTAGAGTCTAAAAATAATAAATAATTTGTTTTATTACATAAAGCCACTTCTCCAAGGCAGGCGGTTAAAAAATAACAATAAATTAACTATAGCAGACGAGAAATTTAAATTTTTTGTTTAAATTGCAAGAGTTTTATATACTATTGCATTATTTTTAGCCATTTTTATGCTCCTCAAGTTTAAGGACATATTTTTGTTAGTTTTACTTTTGTTGTTTTCCCCCACTTTTTCTTTATGTTTATAAATATTCCATTTTTTCTGTTACTTCGTTTATTTTTCCATTAACAATTTTGGTTTATTTCTGTTGTGAAAGTGTTAAACTAAATATTGGTAACTTTTTCAACACACAAACAAAATATTTTCATTTTCAGTTTTTACCCACAAAAACCTTAACTGCAGGAATTTCGTATTTATTTTTTTAATGCATTTTTACTTTGTTAATCATGATAAAATTTAAATTTATGACCATTTTGGTTTCTCACAAGACCTTAAGCAGCAGCATGCAAAAAGTTAACTGAAAAAAACTGTATATGAACCTCTGTCCACTTTCTATGGTTTTCAAAGGAGGAGCATGCTGCTGCTTCAAGTGTTGAAATATATTTGAGTTTCATTGTTCGTTGTGTATTGTTTTCGAAAGAATAGTGTTGTATATTTTATGACTTTGGTTTAGTTTATTTTCCAATTCTGGACAAAAGTTAAATAAAATGTATAAATTATATAAAGTAAGAAAGAAAAAGAAATTAACAAAAAAGAAAAGAAACAAAATTTATTCAAAATTTAAGTTATAGTTATACAAAAAATGCACAAATGATATAGAAATTCTAAAAAATATACTTTAAAATATAAAAATTAGTTTTCAGAAGAATTTTTCATATAACTTTCATTCAGAAGTACCTACTATTCCACTTTTAAGATTCCTATTTAAACATTTCAAATTCAAAAAAAAAAACTAAAACCCATCATTATTTCCAACATTAACATTGTTGTACATGTAAAAAAGACGACAAGTTAATAATGCGCAAAAGACACGAAAATAAACAGCAACTCTAAGCGAACTAACGGAAGTGCCAAAAACATCCATTGTTCAAAATTGTAACTCTACTTTTCCCTGTTACACTTGATTTGTTTCTTGTTCAATTTTTTACTATTTTTGTTTATGAAACTAATCAGACATTCAAAATGCATAAAATATTGTAAGAATTTGGTTAGAAAAGAAAAATGTTCATAAATGGAAGGTGTAGAAAGGAAATGCAACAAACAGTAACAAATTAAAAAAAAAAAAAAAATTTGATAAAAAAAACTAAAGAAAACAAATGTGAACCATTAATAATGGAAAAAATGTAAATCTCATTCAAACTGAAAGAAGAGTGAAAAATATAAGAAAATTTAGGATTTTGAGAAAAAAATAAAAGAAAAAGAACAAGAAAATAACTTAAACTGAAAATGAACTAGAACAGAACAAGAACAGGAATACAACTAATATATAACAAGAATACAACTAGAACAGAACTTGACCATAACTAGAACAGAGTAAAACTATGACAAAACTAGAATAAAACAGTAACAGAACTAGAACAGAACTAAAACAGAACTAGAACAGAACTAGAACAGAACTAGAACAGAACTAGAACAGAACAAGAACAGAACTAGAACAGAACTAGAACAGAACT
>NW_025807944.1:0-2092 GCF_022045245.1 Lucilia cuprina
GAACTGAACTAGAACTGAACTAGAACTGAACTAGAACTGAACTAGAACTGAACTAGAACTGAACTAGAACTGAACTAGAACTGAACTGAAACTGAACTAAAACTGAACCACAACTAGAACTAGAACTAAACTAGAACTGAACTAGTACTAGAACTGAACTAGAACTGAACTAGAACTGAACTAGAACTGAACTAGAACTGAACTAGAACTGAACTAGAACTGAACTAGAACTGAACTAGAACTGAACTAGAACTGAACTAGAACTGAACTAGAACTAGTTGTTATTGCTAGAAGTGAATTGCACTGTCTAAAAAGTCACTTTTAATAGGGGAGTTAACACTTTGGAAATTGAGTGCCTAGATTTTATTTTTACTTCGAACCAAAATTTTGTCCAGCTTCTTATCACGTGATGAATGTAAATATTCGTAATTTAGTGCGAAAATAGACTTTATAATGTCTATTTTCCCACTAAATTACGAATAACAGATATTATCAAGTAAATATTTTGAAATTTTATCAGTACTTTATATTTCAAACATTACACTCATTAAGACAACAACATGACACAACACAAAAGACAAAAAGAGGACCTTATCTTATATTCCTACAATTTTTTGCTATTTATAGTTTATGAAAGATATAAATAGCTTGAAGTGGGAGCCTCCATATCAAAATGAAAAAAAAATATATATATACATTATCCTATACAAAAAGATACTTAATGAAAATCCCTACGAGTAAATATTATGAATTTGTATTTTTTTGTTTAAATGAATGAATGAATGACTAAAGGAAATTGTCGGTTGATTGTTGGTGTTCTTGTTGTTGTTGCTGCTGATAATTGCTGTTACTGTTAGTTGCTGATAAGAGAACTAAAGAACTCAATATACAATAAGTACAACGATTAAAGTAGTAAAGCTACAGCTATAGCATTTAGTTAATAATACAGTCGATTATTATTTATAATATTGCTATTGTTAATATTGCTGCTGTCTGTATTGTTGCTGTTGTTGTTATTGTCATTGTAGTTCATGTGCTTATGTTGCTGATAATATATTTAACAAGTTGCTTATTTATGATGGTTTTTCTTTATAATTTTTCTTTTGTTTCCTATGAGTTGTTGCTGTTGTTGTGGTCAATAATCTATCACATTTTGTTGGAAAATTCAATTTGTGTTTATCATAGTAAAATGTATTTTTTCAGTTTTTGTAAAGATGGATGGGGTCATGTAATAGAGTCATGCTTTATCAAGTCATTGTAAATTTTGACAGATAATGTTTGATGGCAAAATAATCAAACTGTTTTTACAATGTAGATTTTATAGAAGAAAATAAAGACATTTTTAAAATTAAAATTTGTTAAAATATTTGGAATTTTTAAACAAAATGAAGATTTATTTCGTTTTTTACAATACCTTATTTTTTATTATGCAGTACGCATCCATTCATACATTTGTTGACATTGTACATGTTGTATCATGTTGAAAAAAAAAATACACTTAAAAAAATGCATTCAAATCCATAACACATTCACGTTCATAGACTCTCGCCACTTGTTTACAGTGCAATGTACAATGTCGATGAAGTATCTCATTCTCTTATTCTAGTTTATTCTTGAATCACTTTTGTAATCATTACAAAACCTTAAATTGTAAGTTATGTTGAGAGTGCGAGAAAACATGTTTATATTACATGTTTTGTTTATTTGGCTTACTCATTGTTGTCTTACAAACACTTGTATTCAATGTAATTTTACTTACTTGTAGATTTACATTATGTAGAGTGTGTGGGCAAGTACGAGTTTTTCAGTTGTAATTTACTTCTTTTTTACGATTTTATTTTAGTTTTTATGGACGTGTTTTAAATATTGATTTTATTTTAATTTTTGTCTAAAGACTAGACTTTCGTCTAGTCTTTAGACTCTACTCTACACTACACTACTCTACACTAGACTAAAGATTACACTAGAGTAGAATATGAACCAGACTATAACTGAATTAGAACTGAACTAGAACTGAACTAGAACTGAACTAGAACTGAACTAGAACTGAACTAGAACTGAACTAGAACTGAACTAGAACTGAACTAGAACT
>NW_025807945.1:0-1587 GCF_022045245.1 Lucilia cuprina
TAGAACTGAACTAGAACTGAACTAGAACTGAACTAGAACTGAACTAGAACTGAACTAGAACTGAACTAGAACTGAACTAGAACTGAACTAGAACTGAACTCGAATTGATACAAATTTGCAAAATAAAATTATATTTTCAAAATTTTCAAATCAATTTAACCGGTTAATCCCATGTTAGTATGTTATATTAAAAAAAAAATAAAATGCAAATAATAATTAATAAAAACAATTAAATAAAAAAAATTAATAAAATAATATTAAAAAAACATGCACAAACCAAAAACAACAACTATTTACAAAACAATTTTATTCTAAATAAGAAAAAAATAACAACAAAATCTTGCAAAAATCAAAACAAGCAATACTAAATATAAAAAAAATAATTCAAAATCTTTATAATTAAACTAACTAAAAATTAAAACAAAAATTAAAGAAAAATTATCAATCATACCAATTATGAGATCTTTATGATCACGTATTCTTTCTAACTTTTATATTAGGAATAATGAAGTTTTGTTTGGATATTTGGGGTTTTTTATATAAAAAATATAAAGCAATTAAAGTGTCTTTTTTTATCAGTTTTTTTTTATGTTATTTATATATCGTGTCCTAGGAATCAATAAACAATATTACGTCGAGTTTTGCCAGACTTTTGATTGTGTGTTTGGTCTTTGGCTTTATGTTGGCTTTGTTTAGCCGCTGTAGAGGATGAAGAGGATGTGTTTGTACGTGATGAACGGGATTTATTGCGGACTTCAACTATAAAAATATAAGGTGAAGGAGGTAATTTTGTATATGAGTAATTTTATAAAAAAAATAAAATTTAAATATTTTAATTGAAATTAAAATTAATTAAATTTAAACAAAATAACAAAGAACTCAATTTAAAAAAGGAAATGAAAATATTTTATATTATAATAAAAAAGCACGATATTATTAAAAAAATTGCTAAAACACATTTAAAGGAATTCTGAACATGTAACGTTTTCTAATTCAAATAACTGTAACTTCCAGAAATCGGAAAAAAGAGATGTAAAGAGTATAATCAACTAAACTAGAAGTGAAGTAGCCTTAAACTAGCAATGAACACGTACAGAACTAGAACCTAATTAGAACTGAACTAGAACTAAACTAGAAGTAAATTAGAATTTAACTAAAACAGGACTTGAACTGAACTAAAAGAGAACTAGAACTGAACTAAAACAGAACTAGAACTAAACTAGAACAGAACTAGAACTTATATAGAACTGAACTAGATCTCAACTAAAAGTGAACTTGAACTGAACTAAACCTTATCAGAACTAGAACTGATCTAGAACTGAACTAGAACTAACCTAGACCTGAACTTGAACTGAACTAGAACTGAACTAGAAATAAACTAGAACTGAACTAGAACTAAACTAGAACTGAACTAGAACTAAACTAGAACTGAACAAGAACTGAACAAGAACTGAACAAGAACTGAACAAGAACTGAACAAGAACTGAACAAGAACTGAACTAGAACTGAACTAGAACTGAACTAGAACTTAACTAGAACTGAACTAGAACTGAACTAGAACTGAACTAGAACTGAACTAGAACTGAA
>NW_025807946.1:0-1190 GCF_022045245.1 Lucilia cuprina
ACAAAAAATAAAAATTTTATAAAAGTAAAAATTGTAAAAATATACTCATGGTGTAGGGTATCATATGGTCGGCCATGCCCGACTATACTTTCCTACTTGTTTTAATCACGCTTTGGTAATGCATCGTTGTGACTTCAACAACGAAAAGTTCTGTTTGACAACATAGTGTTGGAACTTTGGCAAATCATTATTATTTTTTGTTTATTTGATAAAGTCATGTTTTTTCATATATTTGTTGTTGATTTGACTACTATCCGTACATAATTTGACAACGGATATTATTATCAAATTATTAACACTCTTCTGTCAATTTGGTAACAGGCGTGTATAATTTTAAAACGTATTTTTTCCTTTGTGTTCTATCATTTTTATTCTACTTGCTTTTGTATTTATAATGAATTGAAGATTATCAATAAAAGCATTTTCAAATAGAAAAAAGTAGATTAATTGTATGTTCCATGAATCAATCTTTAAATATTTACTGTTCAAGCGTATAGCTTGTAATAAAAATATCGAAGTACATATTTTGTGGGAATTTTATACTTTTCATTCAAATATCTACATCAAGTAGTTATGTATGTTCATCTGAACAATTATATGTCAGTCATATAAATAAAATTCCAGTAGATTTTTATGAGAAGTTAAGATACCCTTAAAGCGATGTTAAAAAAAAACACTGAACTTAAAAAGAAAAATATTTTTCTATATAAAAATATTCCCAAAATATATTCTTTGAAAAGAGAAACATTTTGTAGTTTATCGAATAAAATATTAGACATTCTCTTAAAACAACCAGTTATTATATAATAAATGATTTGCAAATTTAGTACAGTCCCTTGAACTGTTGGGTTTTATTTTATACATATGCTGAATAAAAAAAAGAAGAATTTATGTCAGTCAGAGTGAGTGAGTGAGTAAGTAGTATTCGCATATATTTTTTCTATGAATAAGTGCATTTTTTATTATATATTTTAAGCATTTTTTATGTGTATTTATCAATGATTACATTGAAATGATATGATATGCTTTATTCGTCATTTCATATTACTGCGTATGGGGTAAATAGAATTGAAATTATGTAGCACATAAAGGAATGTTAGAGATATAATGAGCATTGAGATGATGAAAAAATAGTAAAGATTTAGAAATATGAAATAATTGTATTAATAATTAAAACAGATAGAGAGATA
>NW_025807947.1:0-1683 GCF_022045245.1 Lucilia cuprina
TACAAAAAATAAAAATTGTATAAAAGTAAAAATTGTAAAAATATACTCATGGTGTAGGGTATTATATGGTCGGCCATGCCCGACTATACTTTCCTACTTGTTTTTGTTAAAAATTGAAATGAATTATTGTAGAAACACTTTTAGATTAGGTCTATCTGGTGTCGCGTAGATGAGAATGAAGAAACATCCATAAGAAATGTCAGGTTTGGCAAAAAAAAAAAACTTTCATGTGAAAATAAAACATTTGTTCTTTTTCTTTAGAAAAAATAAAAAAATAAAATCACAGCTTTTTAAATGTTTTAATGTCAAAATTGCTGTGATTTAAAATAGAAAAACAAAAAGAACAGAAAATTTTTTTGAGGCCGATAAGTGGAAAAATAAACGTGATTTGGTTTTTGTGGTCTTTTTAAGATTATTTATATAAAGAAAAAACTTTAATGTAATTGACTAAGTTTTGCTATTATATATTATGATTTTGTGAAGGTAATGTTTAAAACAAGATTTACTTAAAAAATTTAATATTTTTTCCTAAGGTGACACTTAAAAGATTATTCTTTTAACTGTCACCTTAATTAAAATTCCAACATAAGTCAAATTTTAATTTATAAATTTGTACTTAAATTTTATACAAACCTTGCAAAAAATTATTTTAAAATTAACTAAAATTTGCATAATTTAAAGAAATCTCTACAAATAAATTACAACCAAACAGTCTGTCTGTCTAGCATTACTCTGCACGGAGTGTTAACAATTTAAATGCTTGATAAAAAACAGCTAATGATGGATAAAAGTGCAAATAAACACTTAAAAGGTATAAAAAGCCATTAACAGTATGCTCTCTACGACCACTTCACGACAAATACAACAAAATATTTCTATGTAAATCTTCAACTGCTAAAGTGTGATGAGGCTGTAAGAGTAAGTATGGTCTTACATAAACTAGCAAAAGGGCTAAAAGTACTTAGTATTCGAAAAGTTTTAGAAATAAAGACACACAGACAGACATTTACAACAACCACACACAATTACTCAAATTGCAAACTGCCAACCAAAGTAAAAAACACTTTTATGTTTATCACGTAGAGAGCACGTAATTATGAAAATGACCATAAATGACGACTGACTTAAGCTTAACTGAAGTGTTATCACTTATTTAAGCTTAAAAACATTCACAAGGTTTTTCATCATCATTTGAGGTATAAGGGTTACGACCAAAAAAACACAAATAATGTAAACAAATATCAACGAAATTGTTTAAAGACCTGGTGGGGAAAGAGGTTCATACTGTGGGATTGACTTGTCCAACAAACATTATCCCAATGTCTGGTTATTTGTTACCTTAAGGCTTCATTGACAGTTCTCATACAAAAGATATTTTACTGACAGAGATTGTAATTAACTAACTAACTAAGTAACTAACTAACTAACTAACTAACTAACTAACTAACTAACTAACTAACTAACTAACTAACTAACTAACTATGTAACTAACTAACTAACTAATAACTAACTAACTAACTGACTGACTGACTGACTGACTGACTGACTGACTGACTGACTAACTAACTAACTAAATAACTAACTAACTAACTAACTAACTAACTAACTAACTAAATAACTAAATAACTAAATAACTAAATAACTAAATAACTAAATAACTAAATAACTAAATAACTAAATAAC
>NW_025807948.1:0-2101 GCF_022045245.1 Lucilia cuprina
TCTAGTCTATAGTCTAGTCTATAGTCTAGTCTATAGTCTAGTCTATAGTCTAGTCTATAGTCTAGTCTATAGTCTAGTCTATAGTCTAGTCTATAGTCTATTTTATAATCTAGTCTGTAGTCTAGATATGCAATTATATTCATGCTACGTCAAATTTAATTTGTGTAAATTACTAATTACATAGCCTTTTCTAGCCTTTTTTATCTTCATTTAGATTTTAAGCACTTCCTTTTATTCTTATTTCTTTGGGCATCAGTGTATTTTAACCTCATTTCTAACATCTTAATTGTTTTATACTTTTTCTATTATTTGCCATTTAAATCTTTTTAAAAAATTAAAAAAAATAATAAAGAAACGTAGTACTAAATAATATACTTATAGATAAAGTTATTAAATCTTTACCAGCATAAGAAGTATTTAACTCAACCACAAAAGACCCATAAGTTTAAGAAAGATTTTTAATTATGAAACTCAAATTGACCGCAAATATAAACATTGTACGTTTTATTTGTTGCAACAGAATCAAACAGAAGCAAAAAATATGAACTGAGAAAAAAACGTATTAAAACAAGCAAGACTAAGTAACACAATTTAACAGAAATACCATAAATTATGAAGAAATATAATAAAAATCCAAGAAATTTAAAAAAAATATATATATAAAAGAAAAATAAAAGAAAAGAAAAGTAAAAAACAAAACGAACACAAACATGAGCTTTAACTTTCTGGCAAAAAAAAACACATACATACATAAAAATATAATAGGAAAAATTCTTACCTCTTTTACCGGGATATTTAGCTGGTAACGCTTGTTACAGTCTCGATTCAGTATAAATAATAGTTATACTGCTATTGATGTTGCTGAAATAAATAATGATAGTTTCCATTAAATAATAAGGACTCCAAAGCACACATTTCTGTATAAATATTATGATGCTATTAAAGTTCTTAATATTTTATTGTTAGTTCGAATTTAAAAACAGTAACAGCAATTTTAAAACAGTACAAATATTCCCTTTCAGTTTAGACCTATTTAAATCAGTTTATGTTTAATTCTACTATATTTCTAGTTCAATTGCTTATTTTTTATTGTTACTGTTTATAAAACATAGTTTATTAAGTAATTGTTGTCGTTATTTTAATACATATGTTCGTTTGCGTTTTTATCTTAAAATGATTTTTTTCTGCTTTTGTTATTTCATGGTGGATTTATTTTAAATGTGTATTTAGAATTTATTTTCCTTGTATTTTTTATGTACTTTCCTTGCATACTTTTACTAACTCATACCTATAGTTTTATATATTTGATATTAAATTTATGTAAGAATAGCCGGAATTGTGTTTAAAATGAAAGTATGCAAATACATTTAGTCACTTAATATTTTATTGTTTTTTTCTTTTTTGTGTTCAAACTTTAACTTTACAAACGTATCTAATAACATTTACAAATTTTGTTTTTTTTTTTTTGTACATTTTCTAAGCTTTAGAAAATGTACAAACCACTTCCTGCAAGAATTTCACTTCTTTTTGTGTTTTGGAAGTACATAAATATTATTTTTTACTTTTTATTTTGTTTAAGCATTTTTCGTTCATTTTAACTTAATAACAAACTGAAATAAAATTATAAAGATTAATGACTCTTAAAAGTAGAAATTGAAATAAGCTGTCAAAATATAAGCCAAAGAAATGTGAAAAAATATAAAATCTACTGAAGGTGCCATAGGCATTTAAATAATATTCTTGACTTATTGTGTGTTTTTGAGTTCGAAAAATGTTTTTTATAAATTTTTTGGTGTAAATTACTCCCCTAATTTACGGTACTAATTAAAAAGTACCGGGAGTTATGTTTTTTTCTGTTCAAAATAATTAAGGTATTTTTCTTTCAAAATTGAAATAAAAGAATCATTTTTCATTTCAATTTAATTATACTATAAATTTACGTAAACAAAATATTATAATTAATCTAACGTACTTTTGTTATTGAGAACATTTGAGAACTGACCTAGAACTGAACTAGAACTGAACTAGAACTGAACTAGAACTGAACTAGAACTGAACTAGAACTGAACTAGAACTGAACTAGAACAGAACTAGAACTGAA
>NW_025807949.1:0-2845 GCF_022045245.1 Lucilia cuprina
AATTTTCTTTAATATTGAACTTAGGAACATGAAATTAAATAAAATAGGTCCTTTGGTACTTTTTCGTACTTCACTGGTAATGGTACTTTTATAGCTTTCTAAAATATTTAATATATAAACATAAAATTAAACACGCAGTATCCCAATTGAACGAAAATTGGTACTTTTTTGTTCTTTTACTAATCCTTTTTTCTAAATTTCTGTAATATTGAGACTAGAATCATAAAATCAAACTTAAAGAGTTCTCTAAAAGGGGAATTTTTGATATTGCAGATATATATACATTTACAATAATGATATTTATTTTATTCCATTACGATGAGGGTAGCGAAGCACACTGGGTATAGCTAGTAAAATTATATTTTTTATTGTATATACAATGTTATAGTCTTTAATAAAATAATTAACTAAATAATTTTTAAAAATTGTCCAAATATTTTATTCAACACCAAATGTATGTTCTGTCATACTTAATACTAAAATATGAAAAAGATGAAATTAAAGGACACAGGTTTAAATGTCCAAATATTTTATTCAACACCAAATGTATGTTCTGTCATACTTAATACTAAAATATGAAAAAGATGAAATTAAAGGACACAGGTTTAAATGAACATATTTTTGAATGTAATTGAGATATTGGCTTGAAATTTTTTGTAAAGGGTCGAGAATTTCCATATCCATTTCCATAACTAAAAAAAGATATTAAGGGATAAATATGGACTAAATTGTTGTAGCTATCTGCGACCCTATTAAAATTTTGATATAAATCATAATTTAAGAAATTTAACATATATGTAATATATGACAAAATCTTTATTTATGAACAAAACTCAATGAAATCTTCAACGCTTGCACAGTGGGGTAGAATGGAAATTTTTTGGAAATAAATCTGGCATTTCTAAACGGCTGATCCGATCGGGATAAAATTTGGCGTGAGCGTAGCCAAGGAGTATTCGAGTTTAAGTTTTGAAGATGAACCCCGCAGATGCCCCAGGGACGGCGGCTGTGGCGGCTCAAAGTAGGGTACATACGACATGTAAAATTTTTAAACTCGTGCCATTTTTTGTTTTTCACCCAAATATTTTTTATATTTTCTGAAAGCGCTCGACGAGATCTTGAAAAAACATGCTTGGACATACTACTTATCTCTTACAATATCCGAGTTATAGGCATTTAAACATTTAGTGATACAAAATTTACCATACCTTGGTCCGCCTTTTTTTGAATACCGGGCGTAATTTTGGACCAAATGGACTCAATTTTTTCTTGTTAGTTAGACAACAAAATTTCCAATAATATACAAAAAATCAATATCAGATCAATATCATTTACAGATCCAAAAATATACGTTTTTTAATTTAAAAATTCAAAAAATTTTAGATTTTTGCCGTTTTTTTGCCCAAAATGTGTCTTAACTCTTTTATTAATAAAATGAAATTTTCTTTAAGAATATATAACAATTTTATAATTTTCTAAAAGGTATCTTTACGCAGAACGCTTTGGCGTAAAAAACTTGTCCTATTTTTTGAAAATGTTGCCACTGCGTCCTTCCGAATATGACATATTTTTTATCAAAACTTCAACTTTGGGCGACATGTTCTAAAATCCCAAAACTCGGATCAGAAAACTGAAAGCAGTTTTGGAAACCTCAATATGTTTTCTATTTACTCCAAAAGTATTTTCCCAGCCCTGAAAGAAATGTGGACCCTATGGGCAAAAATGTAAAAAATCCCATTTTTAAGATTTTCATTCCTATTTTTGGGAAATGCGGGATGCCCTTTGACCTTTTCAATTTTTTTTGCATTTTCTTATTTGAAATGACAAATTTAACAAGCGTTGAAGATTTCATTGAGTTTTGTTCATAAATGAAGATTTTGTCATATATTACATATTTGTTAAATTTCTAAAAGTATGATTTATATCAAAATTTTAATAGGGTCGCAGATAGCTACAACAATTTAGTCCATATTTATCCCTTAATATCTTTTTTTAGTTAGATATGGAAATTCTCGACCCTTTACAAAAAATTTCAGGCCAATATCTCAATTACATTCAAAAATATGTTCATTTAAACCTGTGTCATATTTTTCATATTTTTCATATTTTAGTATTAAATATGACAGAACATAAATAAATATTTACAACACTAATAGGGGGAGTTAAGTCTTCTTCAATATTATTTATGTAGAATTTAAAAGTGTTATTAGTGTTTGTAAGTAAATTTTGACCTCTAAGTCATTTTCTGAAGGGGAGTTTGTATGGGGGATAGGGTCAAATGAAGCCCAATCATTACAAAAATCGGCAGTGTCATTTAAAGTTCTATAAAACTAAGTTTTGTCGACTTTTGTTAACATAATATATCATTTAAATTAATTATAAGCCAAAAGGCCCTATTTGGGGGGGTACGTTTGTATGGGGCTAGTCGTCCTTGGGCCAAAAGAAGCATGTGTTCCAAATTTCATCCAATTATCTTGAAAATTGCGGCCTGTACCTTGCGCACAAGGTTTACATGGACAGCCAGACGGACGGACGGACATAACTTAATCGACTCAGAAAATGATTCTAAGCCGATTGGTATACTTTAAGGTGGGTATAGGACGAATATTTTTGTATGTTACAAACATCAGCACAAACCCAATATACCCTTCCCACTAAAGTGGTGTAGGGTATAAAAATCTAAAATAAGTGCCTTTATTGAAGCTAGCCGAAAGTAATATACAAAACAGGAGAAAATTATAAACACAAATAAGCAAGAAAGAAGAAATAGTTTAAATAATATCAGTAAGTAAATAGTTTAAAGGCTTTATCTTTAGAAAAATAATCTTTTGAAGACTTCAAGTAA
>NW_025807950.1:0-1397 GCF_022045245.1 Lucilia cuprina
TAGAACTGAACTAGAACTGAACTAGAACTGAACTAGAACTGAACTAGAACTGAACTAGAACTGAACTAGAACTGAACTAGAACCGAACTAGAACTGAACTAGAACTAATCTAGAACTAAACTAGAAATTTTTTTGAAAATAAAAAATCTATTAGATATTAATAGAATTTTAAATGATTTTTATAGAAATATTCAATCTTGAACATTATACAAGTCAATGTGTATAATTCCATAAAGCATAATGCTTTTAATAATAAAACAAGGTCTATGGATTTATTTATTTATTTTCAAAACCATTACCAATGTCAATATAATAAACAATAAAATAAATAAACTATAATAAATGTAAATAAATAAACTATATGTAAAATAAATAAACTATAATAAATGTTCAGCATTTTAACATCAAAGTAAATAGAAAGAACTATACAAAAAATCCAAATACACACACTCTAAACATATAAAGAGATATCGCTAACGGGTGAAACACACTAAGGTACTTATAAGTGTTTTCGCTCCCAAACAAAGAGAGTTATACCTGCCAGCAATACATATTTTATAATTAAATAAACAACAATTTATAGTCTCTTTATATCCTTTCAGAGAAACACACACGTATATACATACATACATGCAATAGTATTATTCTCTTTAATTTATAAATTTTCACTCACTCATTTCTGTTTTATTTTGTTGTTGTGTTAGTAGTTACTATTTGAATAATTGCATGTTTACTGTTTATTTTGAAGTCCTTGTACCGGGTTCATAAAAAGGTTTAATTTAGTTTCTTTCATTTCTTTTTAACCTTAAGAACTAGTTAAGGAAGTTAATGAAATGGCTTTAGTTAAGGTTAAAGCAAAAAGAAATCTGTTGTTATAAAAAAAACATATAAAATATTCTTTGTTTTTATTGTTGTTTTTGTTTCTATGGAGTTATAACTCAAGACATGCAAAGTTCAAGTTTGAACCGAATGGAATATGGAAAAATGTTGTTTTTCTAATAAACTAAATAATGAAAAAAGTCAAAATAACACGTAATGCTACTGACACAAAATCAAGTTCAATATTGTATTAAAAAGGTTAGTTTGTTGTAGAATTGCTAAGAAAAGTTTTATAAAGAAAAAACAGCAAAAGGTTAAAAAAGCAAGTTAGAGCGGTTAGCCAACCAAAAGGCAGGAAATTTTGAACATATTCGAGTTTGAAAATGAATTAAAAATATTCCTTTTCAACCTCAAACATGATACAAGATAAGTCTCTTAAATTGTTTCTGGTTCCATATATTTTCTGTATATAGTTCTGTTCTAGTTTTGTTCTAGTTCTGTTCTAGTTCTGTTCTAGTTCTGTTCTAGTTCTGTTCTAGTTCTGTTCTAGTTCTAGTTCTGTTCTAGTTCTGTTCTAG
>NW_025807951.1:0-1786 GCF_022045245.1 Lucilia cuprina
TAGGTAGATAGGTAGATAGATAGATAGATAGATAGATAGATAGATAGATAGATAGATAGATAGATAGATAGATAGATAGATAGATAGATAGATAGATAGATAGATGAATAGAAAGTCTTAGTCTTTTTCTCAGTCTTAGCTATTCCCAAATAAAATTTAATATCCTTCAAATCCAAATATTAATAGGATTTAATTCATGCCACATGTTGCCTACTAGCCTACTGCAATAACTCTTCTATAACTCCCAAAATACACATATTTGTTTTATATACATTCTTGGTCACTCCGTTTCAATATAAATATTCTTAATTATACTAAAGTGTATAATTTAATTTAATTCAATTTCATTATTGTACTAACCAATCTGTCGCCCAGCCAGCGAGCCACAGTCATCAGGTGCTAGTGATGGTGGTATCAAAAGTGATAGTATTATATTTCGTTTTTTTTTGACTTATAAATAAAAAAATATAATTCTATATGGAATAAGATAAATACGACAACATTAACCATAACAACAACAACAAATAATAAAGGTAATTTTCTCATTTGAATAAATTAATTTTATTCAGCTTATTTTGCATACATAATGCTTATACAGGCAAGAAAAGAATATTAAAAAAATCTAAGAGATACAAAAAAAAAAGAAGGCAACAACAAATAGAACAAGTAATTGTACTAGAGTCTGGGAATATTAAACAAAATAAACCATTATAATCGGTTTAAACTAGATTATATGTTTTGGATTTTGTTAGGTGAATAACTACTAACGTTTTGAAAGAAATTGAATTTGATTCAAAACTAATGTTGTTGAACAAGTTAAGTAACTCGTAAATAGAGTTATTCAACTGATTTTAATATTATCTGTACAATTTCACTGAAAACTAAGAATATACAGAAATGTATATCGTTTGATAGCTACTGTTTTTTCTTTGTTTTCTTTCTTTATCTATGTGTTATACTTCATTCATTGATTTGTTTTATAAGTATTATAATACATACATGTACCAGTTTAAATGTATGTAAATCAAACAATCAATCAATTTATTTATTTTTTACCAACAGTAATTAATCAATATGCTATCAACATATTTTAACAATGCCAACAACTTTAACAATTGCAGCAACTTGCAACACAGAAAAAAATGGCTCATTGGTTTAAACAATCACGCTGCAAATTAAATCAAACGTATTTATAAAATAGTTCAATGCATTTGCTGATGCATTCATTCAAATGCAAAAATCATTGTGGAAAAAATTCCTACAGTTTTTTTTTTTTTTAAATGATACTTCGGCATAATTGTAATGTAAAAAAATACAAAAAAAAAAAACTATCCATTGGACTTTGATATTGTTATTGTCATAATTAAATCATTGAAGAAGAATTCAATTTCATATACATATTTTACAATTACTTTTTTTATTTGCTAAATTTGCATATTTATGTGTGAATAAAATTGAGGTACTTTCCATTACTCTTCACAATGCTTGTGTGTTCAGTAATTTTCCAAATTTATACCAATAGGGAATTAAAGTAGAATTTGGGAAATTAATTTCAAAGTATGTATAGGCTAGACTATAGACTAAACTGTAGAATAGACTGTAGACTAGAATATAGACTAGATTATAGACTAGACTAGATTATAGACTAGACTAGACTATAGACTTGACTATAGACTACACTATAGACTAGACTATAGACTAGACTATAGACTAGACTAGACTATAGACTAGACTATAGACTAGACTATAGACTAGACTATAGACTAGTCTATAGACTAGACTATAG
>NW_025807952.1:0-1598 GCF_022045245.1 Lucilia cuprina
ACAACACCTCCTCTTTGTGCATACCAAATTTCATTAAAATCGGATTAACCGTTTAGAAGTTACCGAATTATTTCCCTCTTTTTTTTTTCCTATACCACTGTGTGTCGTACTTGAAACATAAATGAAGTTACAAATACTTACAGCAAACAAAACTATAGAACAACTGCAGATACTAAATAGTTACATGAGTTAAAAGACGGACAGACACAGAGACAGATTGAGGGAATAAGACAAAAAGAAGCTTTTTTTAAACAATGCCAAAGTAAATATGGAAAAAAATACAAAAAAAAAAACATTCATATGGAGAGACAAACATTGTTCTTCTTTTCTAATTGTAGTAGCAAAAAATAATGCTGTAAAAAGAATTCAATTTACATTCAAATCGAGAATAAAATTAAAATTTCACTTAACACGCAGTGTGCCACATGCAACCATACAAACACTTTCATATAATGACACATATACCTGCAGCTTAAAGGTTGATGTTCAAACTATTTTAACCATCATTTACATTTGGCCCTGGTTTTGTATTTAGATTTTATTAAAAAAAAGATAATCACCTTTGACAACTTCCGAGACTATTTTAGAAGACAACTATAACACGTCAGTTTTTAGTTTGGATAAATTAACAATTAAAAGGCTTACAATAATTCCTAATAATACTGCCAGGCTGTAAGAACAAAGTTATCGAGTTGGAGTGAGTGTAAATAGCAAATGAATTACTAGAACATTGTGCAGAGGAAACAGCAGTAGCAATTTGTTTTTCTTTTTCAGTTGTTGCAATGCAAAATGAACATCATAGTTGCTGTTTGCTGCTACCGCTGTGGCAGTGAAAATAGAAACGAACGGAGTACCAGAGAGGAAGAGTATCCAGTAACAATAAATTGTAACAAATTTACGACATGCTGCAACGCCATCCAAAATGTGAAAAACATATGTTGCATGCTTACATACGAGAATGTGTGTCTGTATGTTTTTAAATATACAAATATTTGTATATCGTTTTCTATGAGCTTTTTTTATTTTGTTATATTTTTTTCACAATTATAAACTACATATATATAGTGCAAAATACATAGGAACTAGTATTTATGCATGTAAAACTGACTTATGGCACGAGCATGCACATGCACCCACTACTTTTCATTGCTTTCATCAACTAAAAAACCTCAACCTATAGACGGGCAGAGGAGCAAAAGACGGACAAAGCCACCAACCACCTGTTGGTTGCATGTATGTATTCGCAAAAAATATAAGTTTTTGTTGAAATAGTTTTAATTTTTCAGCAAAACTAAGATTTCAATCTAACACTCACTAACTTCATTGCTAAATAAGAAAAAAGTGTTACCAATATGTATGTCTTCTAAAAGGCCATGTTATTAGCACAAAGAAAATCTGGATAATTTTCCAGACTCTAACTAGACTATAAAGTTAATAATAGACTAGACTAATAACAATAGCCTAGACTATAAAGTTGACAGTAGAGTAGCCTATAAACTAAAGACTAGACTATAGACTAGACTATAGACTAGACTATAGACTAGACTATAGACTAGACTATAGACTAGACTATAGACTAGACTATAGACTAGACTATA
>NW_025807953.1:0-2644 GCF_022045245.1 Lucilia cuprina
ACAGAACTAGAACAGAACTAGAACAGAACTAGAACAGAACTAGAACTGAACTAGAACAGAACTAGAACAGAACTAGAACAGAACTAGAATAGAACTAGAACAGAACTAAAACAGAACTAGAACAGAACTAGAACAGAACTAGAACAGAACTAGAATAGAACTAGAACATAAATAAAACCCAACTCTAAGGAACTAGAAGTTTTATTTCATTGTAAAGTTCCTGTAATTCGTCTTCTTTCTCTAACGTACATTTCGTGATAAATATTTGCATTTTTTCTCTCTAACTCGCTAAACAGTTTTGCTTTTAGTAAAATTATTCCTTTTTAACATATAGATTTCATCACACATCAAAATGTTACTTCTTCGTTTGTCGGGATTCATAAACGAATGAATCTATGTATGTTTGAGTTGTGGTTGTTGCATTAGTACACCGTGTTGTGTTAGTAATGGTGGCGGTTATTACAATATTTTCAACAACTCCTTGCGCATCTAGAATAGTTTCAGCTAAAGTTGCACATTACGTTCGATTTTTTTTTCACAATTTGACGCATAGACAGACCGCAAGGTTTTAATACGTTTTTTTCTATGTTTTCTATGCATTGCTTTTACAAAAAAAAAAAACAATATTTTATGTTAGTTTAAAAGCTTTTTTCACTCATATGTGTATAATTTAATATTAAATATTGAATAGTGGGTGGATTTGAAAGTTATTGGAATAAAATTAATTAAAAATATCTTACTAAATTCTAGGAATTGTTAAAGGGAACCTATTTCCAATGTAGGATAATGAGAATTATAAACATTAATACTAATGGTGGATTAGTTAAGCATTTGTATGTAAAGTTGTTAAATTCTTTATTTAAAAAGTTTGAATTTTAATGTTTTCTAAATTCTGCCACTTTCAAAAAAAGTTTTTAACTATTCTACGTTGCTGTGTACTTTTTGTATCCATGACATGTTGGCATTTGTTGTTGAGTGTTTTTGTAGTTAAAATTGTAAAAAAAAACAATTTATATATATTTTTTAATATAAATATTTTGCTTAGAGTGGTGATGTTATGACAGTTGTTAGAAACTTTAAAATAATAAACATCAATATAAAGTATTTTTTAAAACCATTTTCCAATAAAACTTAAAAATTTAAATCAATTTGTTTACAATAAAATAAAATTCAATTATTGTTTTAAATTCAAAGAGCAATTGATGAAAAATTGATGGGAAATTGATGGGGAATTTAAATTCAAATCCAAAATCAACACTTAACTTTAGAAGTTCAGCCAGTAAATTATTCTTTAAGAAATAAAGGTCAAGATTTAAAACTAGAAAGCTTTTGCTATCAGAAGTTATAAAATCTGTTTAATGAGAAAGGCTGTGGTTTCTATACATTTTCAATTGAGACCAAACAAACTTTAATTTTAAAATGTTATTTAAATATTCTATATTATATACATTTGATAAAAAAATTTTGTTAGAAACATTCTCAAACATTAACGTTTGAAATAGCTTGTTAGAGGAAAAGCTATCCAAAGCTTTTCTTTTCAAGTTTTTCTTATTGATTGAAATTCCTTCTTTCTTTATCCCCCTTAAAATATAAAATTTCAAAATAATCTCTCTTTAACCTAATAATTTTATCGACAACTTGTTTCGTTGACAATAATGAGAATTGAGAAATTTTTCAATAAAAAAAACACACTTAATAATTATAAACAAATCTCCAAAAAATGTGTAAATGACAGCATTAAAAAAATCAAATTTCAATCATAAAAATATCCTGGAAATCAAATTTCAAAGCCTCTTGAAAAACCCACCACACAACAGTAACAATAAAAATTCACATTAAAAACCTCTATAAATATTATTGAAAAAAAAAAGAAAACATAATAAAATTTATTACATTTTGATTAAATTGTTTAGAATTTAAAAGAGGTGGGCGTATAAATGGTTAGAGGGTGGTAGAATAAAAACGAAATAACGGAAGCGGATATTAAAATATTGGAAATTTATAATGAATATTAAATAGTTTTTAAAACATACAGAAATTTCAACAATGTTAGAGAATGAAGGATGGGTTTCTGTATGCTAAAAGTTAGTTTGTGAAGCATTAATTATTTTTATGATATTTTGGAGAGAAAAATCTATAAATTTTGATTTATTAATGGAAAATTATTTAAACGAAAATGGTAAAAGTTTTTTTATTTAGCAACAACATTGCAAAGTAGTCAATATACTACAATATTTTTTATTAATATTTAAACAATGTTTTTAATTAAATTAAGTTATTTATAAAGCAAACTTAAAAAATTATTGTAAAAAAATAAAATCTTTGAATGAAATACCAAAACTAAACTAGAACTGAACTACAACTGAACAAGAACTGAACTAGAACTGAACTAGAACTGAACTAGAACTGAACTAGAACTGAACTAGAATTGAACTAGAACTGAACTAGAACTGAAGTAGAACTGAACTAGAACTGGACTAGAACTGAACTAGAACTAGAACTAGAACTGAACTAGAACTAGAACTGGAACTGAACAAGAACTAGAACTGAACTAGAACTGAACTAGAACTGAAGTAGAACTGAACTAGAACTGAACTAGAACTGAACTAGAACTGAACTAGAACTGAACTAGAACTGAACTAGA